>NC_041226.1:5747291-5768996 GCF_002837175.3 Physeter macrocephalus | reverse complement strand
ATCCCACCCCTCTCATGGTCACAGAGCACAGAGGTGATCTCCCTGTGCTATGCGGCTGCTTCCCACTAGCTATCTAATTTACATTTGGTAGTGCATATATGTCCCTGCCACTCTCTCACTTCGTCACAGCTTACCCTTCCCCCTCCCCATGTCCTCAAGTCCATGCTCTAGTAGGTCTGTGTCACAGGATATTGATTATAGTTCCCTGTGCTATACAGTAGGACCTTGTTGTGTGTCCATTCTCTATATAATAGCTGGCATCTGCTAATCCCAAACTCCCAGTCCTTCCCTCCCCCACCCCCCTCCCTCTTGGCAACTATAAGTCTGTGAGTCTGTTTCTGTTTCATAGATAGGTTTATTTGTGCCATGTGGCAGTTATGACACTATATTGTAATTGTTCATTTACCTGTCTCCCCTTTCAAGGAGGCTCTAAGCTCCAGGAAGACAGGGGCTGTGTCTTTCTATCATTTATTCCCCCAAGGCCTGGCACATTGCCTCATACACAGTAGGCGTTCAATAAATACTTGTTGAATGAATGAATGAAAGTCAGGTAGTGCTATATGAAAGCGCTTTGAAAGAGTTAAGCACACTGTAAAAATATATTCTTTTGGTCATGAGGAACAAGACATGGACAACTGAAAGCCACGAATCCCTATAAACCATGAGGCAGTGGAAAAGCTGAGGTACAGTGGGTCCCAGTGCACACAGCGAAGGATGTCACTCCCAGGCCAAGAAGTTGGAAATCAGGATGCCCCTAAGAGCCCACACAAGTCAAAACAGATAACATCAAAGCCCTGGGAAAGCCACATAAAGGCTACACGTCTTCCAGGACAAAATAATGACACCTGGAAATAGCTAATCAAATCTCCATTGAATTTAAAGAAAAGTTACTCTATCTGTAAGAAAGAATATGTTAACAGACGGTGGGTGTGCCTGGAGAGAGAGGCCCAGAGACCTTGTCCTTGCCTCTAGGGCTCCAGCACCCTCCCGGGCAGCGGGCAGCGGTGTCCTGACCCCCTGGGCGCATTGGCCTCAATGACAGGAGACCTTTGAGTTCACCAATAAATACCTCCATGCTATACTTCTAAGCAAGATGATGAATACAGTTTGCCAAGCTCTCTAGACTTACTCCAGGGAGAGTAAGTGGATACATTCTAGCCTACCCAGCAGTTCTGCTCCTCATGATCACTTAGGGAGTCTCTTGAGAACTTGGTCAATGGAAATTGGTCTTCTTTGACCTTCTCACCATTGGATCCACTGACAAATTTAAGATTCTAGACCTGAGGGTCACAGGCTGGAACCAACCACCCTCGCTGACATTCCCATCTTGTCACTCTATGACTTCAACAAATAAAAGTGTCAAAAAAAAAAAAAGTATGTTTCTCCCTTCAGCATATTTATTAACTTCAACTGTGGAGGAAAATCATGTATTATTATTATTTTGTTTTATTTTATTTTTTAAGGGTCAATTATAAAGATTTTTATTTTGTAGGTAGAGGAAAGTCCAGTAGAAAGGCACATTATTTGGTTCAACTTTCATGCTACAATCTTTGAAATTCTGCCTTAAAACATAAGGTATTATTATTCAAAATGTGTGTATTATTGTATGTATTTTAAAACCTTTATGCAAATCTACCCTGAACTGAGGAAAATCTTAATTTATTGAATAATCTAAAATACCTAAATTACTTCCATTTTACATATGTAATGCCCTGCCATTGACAGAAAAAGCAGACAGCTCGGAAAGAGAGGCTCTCATGTCTGAACTCAAAATGATGACCCACCTGGGAAGCCACGAGAATATTGTGAATCTGCTGGGGGCGTGCACCCTGTCAGGTAACCAGTTCCCACTAAGAACGCCTAATCGAAAACGTTTTAGCCTGAAGACAAAAAGGGCGTTCTCGTGTTTCTCTCCTTCTCTCAGTCACAGGGTGGGCCCCCAAACCCAAGTGGGATTGGACACACCTCACTCTAGAGTCAGATGGGTCAGTGTAGAGAACGCCTGTCTTCATCGGAATGAGCCACATAGTCTAACCTACTTAAAGGGACTTCCCTGGTGGTTCAGCGGTTAGGATTCTGGGCTTTCACTGCCTTGGCCCAGGTTCAATCCCCGGTCGGGGAACTAAGATCCTGCAAGCCGCTTGGCACAGCCAAAAAAAAACCCACAATAATAATAACAACGCTGCAAGTACATTTTGTGGTGTCTCTCCGCCTGCTCAGAGGGTGCTTCTCCCTGGCTGTGGAGCTGGCCCAGATGCAGTGCTGAGCTGCACAGCTTGGCCATGGCCCTAACTGAGCTGCTTCAGGTAAGGCGTAGCCAAGGAGGGGTTTCAAACTCTCTTCTCCCAGAATCCAACGGAGCATGTGCTCTGATTCTCTCGCTTCTGCCTAGAAGTACCCGAACCCTGTGCCCAAGGGTCATTCCTTCTGGGACAGCCAGCCGGGCACTGGGACAGAGAAATAAAGAGAAAATGGATTTAAGAGGTGGCTAGGGATGTATTTCTCCCTCCTCGGGTAAACCGCAAATCAGCTTATATTTACCAAGTGCTCACAACGCAGTCAACGTATTATTCCCGGTTGCAAACTGGAGAATTTAGGTGGCCGGTGGTTCTTGGTGAGGCCACATGGGCCAAAGTGGAAGGCAACAAGAGACAGCTTTCCAAGGAGTTTGAGCAAAAAACTGAAATTGAATTTAAAGTCCAAGAAGAGATAGGTTCAGAGAGAGCTGTACTCTCCCCAAGTCAGGGGAGAAGGGAGTTCTCATAGAGTATGGTTTCTGCTACACAGATGTCTGAAAAAAATTATTTGGTGTCTGTATACCTAGGATTAAAACTGTCACTATTTCAGGACCAATTTACTTGATTTTTGAATATTGTTGCTATGGCGACCTTCTCAACTATCTAAGAAGTAAAAGAGAAAAATTTCATAGGACGTGGACGGAGATTTTCAAGGAACATAATTTCAGTTTTTATCCCACTTTCCAATCATCCCCTAATTCCAGGTAAGAGACTGGGTCACAGTTTCATAATAATACATTACAGAACAGACAAAGTATGATGGTTAAACACACCCCACTGGCCAGTTTCTAAAGGTCATCCTCCAGCATTTTGTGTGGTCTGTGGGTTCTAAGACCTAGAAAGGTCTCTTATCTTTGTTATAGTTTCCCTGTTGATTTGAACAATGAGGCTTTCCCTTTCCTGCAGTACAGGTATTGCAGCTGAACCAATTCTGTCCACCGGCACCTTATCACCTCCTAGACATATATTCAGTTTTAGGAAAGGTGCATTCATTATTCAATATGTCAGGCCTCCTGGCTGACACATGGGTATTGGTAGAAAGAAGGAACCCCTTTCCCAAAGCCCTTGATACCTTCATAGAAAGTAGTGCAGGTCCTGGGAGTATTGCACAAAAGAGCTCTAAACTCATAAATCAGATTTTTAAAAATTAGGATGGATTGATTGACATGATGATGGGGACCAAATAAAGTAGTGGTAACATTTGTCTCTGTGCTCTGCCTTGTCTCTTCTGCCATCTGTGGGATGCTGAGTGATTCTCAGTCCCAGGCGGGCTGTGGGTTTGGCGCGACGCTCGTCCCCATCCTCGGACATTCCCTGCTAACTACCTGAACATCATAGCTCGATAACACCCTTCTCTGAGTGAATTCACAGGCACTCTGTTAGAATGATTCCTCAAGCCACAGTGCATCCCTAGTTCCCTCCTACATGAAAGCTCTCCCTTTTTCTAAATGTGGATTTGTCAGAGACTGTTAGCTTTACTGGGGCACTTTTGGAGGATCCGTTCGAGGTTCCTTGTTTTCTTAGCATGTAAGTTTCAGCTCACACCTCTGGCCTTCTAATGCTGAGACAGAGACCAGCATCTGAACACCAGGGACCCCACGGAAACCCCATGCATGTCTTTGTGCAGCTGCCCTTAATCATTTCACACCAAACTTCCCTTTTACGCTCGTTTCTCAGTTCATATTCCCAAACTGAGAGGATTCTATAATGTCATCCGAATTCTAGGACAGAGAATCCGTGTGTGACCAGGACTCCATGGTTAGTGACAACGATGCTGGTCATTCAGTGCCTTTGATTCATCCAGTCACTGGGTATTAAACACACTGAAGCAATTACTTCGGGAATATTTGTGGTCTGAAAGCATTAAGCTGTTTTCTAAAGATGTGGACATTGTAATTGGGTAAACTATTATGCTGGAATAAACTGAATCATTGTCTGTATATAACGTATACAAAATTCCTCAGTGAAGAGTTCTATATTAGACACAGTAAAAGAGATTTTCCTTATTACTGTTTATTAATTTCACAGGAAAAGGGAATGAGCTTTACAAAGGCCAACTTGGAAAAAAAAAAAAAGGATGCTGAAACACTAAAAGGTCTCTATAGAAGATCTATAATACATGGACTTTTACAGGGAAAGGCACACTCTTTATTAGCTTTGTGATTTCAGCAAATCATATTTATCTCACCCAGCCTAGTTTTTCTTTTATAAAGTGTGACTTTGACACCCAGCTTGTAGGATTGTGGGAAGGATTGAGTGAGGTCCTCTTTGAACCGTAAGATTCCATACAGATAGCAGGGATCACTCTTATCCTTGTTCGACAGACAGGCTCAATTACACACATGTGTTTAATGTCCACACACACAAAAAGGACTAGTTGATGCCATGCTTTTAATTTAAAAGCCCGTTTATAATTGGAATTCATTTATTTGATGAATTGTATTTTTTCTAATAAAATGTCTACTCAGAAGAAGAACATAAATAGTGAAATAACTTTTTTTTTAATAGTATGCCTGGCTCAAGAGAAGTCCAAATACACCCGGACTCAGATCCTGTCTCAGGGTTCAAAGGGAATTCATTTCAATCCGAAGGTAATATTTTATTCTAAATAGCAGCACTTCCGAATAGAAATGGATACAAGAGTTCTGTGTTAGCTATTTTTGAAAAGTGTGTAAATGCAAAAGCATGTTTATCTTTGCAGATGTCATCTATAGGCTTTATGAATGCATATTTGCTTTATAGCATTTTAAAAAAATAAATGTATTGGGTCTTCGTTGGTACGACTGGGCTTTCTCTAGTTGTGGAGAGTGGGGGCTACTCTTTGTTGCAGTGCGCGGGCTTCTCACTGCGGTGGCTTCTCTTGTTGCGGAGCACGGGCTCTAGGCGCGTGGGCTTCAGTAGTTGTGGCTCGTGGGCTCTAGAGCGCAGGCTCAGTAGTTGTGGCGCACGGGCTTAGTTGCTCCGCGGCATGTGGGATCTTCCCGGACCAGGGATCGAACGGTGTCCCCTGCATTGGCAGGCGGATTCTTAACCACTGCGCCACCAGGGAAGTCCCCATGCATATTTACTTTGAAGGTAGTGAAAAGCCACAAGTTTAGTAGTGTGAATTTTATGTCAATGTTTCTACTAATAAACACTGAGAGCTATTTTATTTGATCAGGTTATTCTTTTTAAAAGTCGTAAATTGAGACTTTCCTGGCAGTTCAGTGGTTAAGACTCTGCGCTTCCACTGCAGGGGGCATGGGTTCGATTCCTGGTTGGGGAACTAAGATCCCACAAGCCACACAGTGCAGCAAAAAAAAAAAAAAAGGATTAACTAGAAGAACATTAAGGACTTCCCTGGTGGCTCAGGGTTAAGAATCCGCCTGTCCATGCAGGGGACACCGTTCGATCCCTGGTCCGGGAAGATCCCACATGCCGCGGAGCTACTAAGCCCGTGCACCACAACTACTGAGCCTGCGCTCTAGAGCCGGCGAGCCACAACTACTGAAGCCTGCGCTGTAGAGCCCGTGTTCCGCAACAAGAGAAGCCACCGCAATGAGAAGCCCGCGCACCGCAACGAACGAAGAGTAGCCCCCGCTTGCCGCAACTAGAGAAAGCCCGCGCACAGCAACGAAGACCCAATGCAGCCATAAATAAATAAATAAATTCATTATGAAAAAAAAAAAACTTTAGTGGTGTCACACACACAATGAGGAGTTTCATTCCCCTTAAAAAAAAAAAAGAACATTAAGTGCACAAACAGTTCATAAAATGTAGTAGATAATTGGTAATTCTTTTCCCAGTGTGACAAAACTACCTAGTGCAAAAGAAACCCCTGACTCATCCCCAGAGAGCTGGAGTATTCACTCCTCTAACCAAAGAGAATCTTTAGGTGACCCTTCCTGGGCTGCACAGTTCTCTGCATAAATAGGTTAGCTCTGGAGCCACCAGGAAGATGATGTAAGAGCTCCATTTGTACATGAGGTGCTCACAGAGATTTATAAGACAACTTCTTTTCTTTTTTTTAATTGAAGTATAGCCGACGTACAGTATTATATAAGTTACAGGTGTACTATATGGTGATTCACAATTTTAAAGGTTCTACTCCATTTATAGTCATTATAGAATATCAGCTATATTCCCTGTGTTGTGCAATATATCCTTGTAGCTTATTTTATACATAATAGTTTGTACCTCTAAATCCCCTCCCCCTATCTTGCCCCTCCCCCTTCCATAAGGCAACTTCTTTGCATTTTGGCCAAAATGAGGGCCATTGTATTTTACAGATGAAATTGAATACGAAAACCAAAAACGGCTGGAGGAAGAAGAGGACTTGAATGTACTTACCTTTGAAGATCTTCTTTGCTTTGCGTATCAAGTGGCCAAAGGAATGGAATTTCTGGAATTTAAGTCGGTAAGCTCCTTTTAAAAACGAAACTCACGATACCAACAACAAAAAGATAATTTTGAGGACGAGATGTGGGCTTTTCTTTTTTTCTTGTTTATTTTAACTTGCGGCTCCTAAAGCCTGTCTTTCCCTCCCAGGGTGGAAAGAGCTGGAGTCACCTAGGATGTTACATGGGCTCTTGGCTACTTATAGTATAAAGGTCAGGGATCCCTTATTAAATGATGGTTATCACAGCCCTCCCAGACGGTCCAAAGTCCCTGAAGCTTCCAGATAGGAAGTCCTCAGGAATCCCTCCTCAAAACCAGGTGTAGCCCTGTGGGACAGTCGCTCCAGGTTGTTTAGACCGTGCCCTACATTTGTGCCAGGGGGTGAGCGGAGGCTCACATCCCGGGTGCCCTTCAGGCCAAGCCAGCCGCCCAGGGCACCGGAGTCTCTTTCGCGAGTTCGCTGTGAGCTGGCAGCAGCCTTGTGGGTCTGCTAATCCCAGACCCACTGGGGCTGTGATGTGAAGAGCTCAGGGCCCCCTCACACCGCGGACTCTACCCCAGTTTTGCATTCGTTCTGTAATATTCTTTCAGTCCTGCTCTTCTCTGACATGTCAGACGTCTGCTGCCTGTGAACTGATTTCAGCCATCCGTCTGGCTGCTTTCTGTCCTCGTTTTCTTCCCTTCCACTACTTCTCTTTATTTCCCCAACTTTTTCCTCTCCTTTTCCCTTTGGTCTCCTAGTCTCTTCCTCCCTCTCCTCCACTGCCCTCTCTTGGCCTCCTCTCTCCTCTTTCTCCCTGAATTTGGAAAGAATAATTTCAGCTGTGTTTTTTTTTCTTTAAAAATGTACAGTCTCCAATATAATGTATTACATCGATTATATCCCAGTTTTAAGAAAAAGATGAATGTGAGATAAATCAATAGCTTTGAAGAACAAGAAAAAAATTCTATTCAGGAGAGCAACCAAACTCTGAAACAGGTTAAGATAAATAAGAAACACGTAATATATGTTTCTTTCATGAAGAAACCTGTGAAACTTGATTAAGGGGCAGAAAGGAAGACCTGAATAAATGAGCTCTGTTTTGTTCATATGGGAGAGATTCACCGTTTAAAAGAAAAGTCAGTTCTCACCAGATTAATCTGTATATTTCTCACAACCCCAATTAGAATCCCAAGGTTTTTTTTTAACTCATGGATATTGAAAGTACATGTTGCTGTCTTTTTTTTCTCTCTCCCTTTCTTTCTTCCTCCCTCCCTCCCTCCCTCCCTCCCTCCCTCCCTCCCTCCCTTCCTTCCTTCCTTCCTTCTTACTGACAGATCCTGCCTCAGGTTTATTTGTACCAATAGCACAGGAGGACACCAGCCCCATGCAGACGGCAGCCCAGGGGTCACACCAGTCCTTCTGTTCCCACATTGGCAGATAAAGGCCTCCACTCCGGAGCCTTTGTGAGGGCCTAGGTATCTTTGGGTGCCGGAGCTGGAGCCGCGGCGGCAGCTGCAGCCTTGGCCTTGGTTTGAGCCTCGGCCTGGGACTTTGGCCGGCAGAACCTGAGACGCTTGGCGATGCGGGAACGTTTCTTGAGCTTGGGGTGGGTAACATAGGCAAGCTGACTGAGCTTGTGGCCGCTCCCTTTGGGACCTTGGGTTTGGCCTCCTTGGGCTTTACAAGAGCCTTGATAGCTTCAGCAGTGCTCTCGTGGCCCTGGCGTTGTTGGCCCGCCTCTTCTTCAGACCCTCCTTGTTGTGCTTCTCGGCAAAGGGGGATGTTCCTCAGGGACTCGGGGTCCACCCCCTTCGGAGATAGTTGTGATCGGGCTTTCTTGATGCCATTCCCGTGCCATTTTCGGGACTGGCCGTGCATGCTGTGGTTCTTGGACTCGGCCACGTCTGCACCAGGGCCCACAGATCCCGAAGCACCTGGGACCGAAGAGAAAGAGCTGCCGTCTTGTCTTGTCTTTTCCACAGTTGGGCGTCCTCGTCCTTGCTCAACAGTGAAAAGAATCACTGTCTCAGAACCCTTTCCCACCCCGGTGCCCGGGCCCTTTCCTCTCCTCGTGTTCCCTGCCGGCTGTTGGAGTATGTCTCCTCTCTCACCTCTGCGTCTACAGTAGCACTGTCACCAGTTTCTTTACAGACGTTGAAGGTACCTGCCTAGACGGTCCAGCCCGGTTGCTGCCTGTTGTTAAGTAAATTCTCAAACTACTCACGACCGGAGGTCAAGGGGCACTGCCTTTTCTCCCCCTGGGCTTGTGATAATAAGAATGTTTTGAAGTATTTCAAAACATGGTTTCTTGGAACTCTCTCCTGCTTTCCCTTTAGGCTGTCCCCATTCTCTAATTGCGTTAAGTGGGGGCTACTCTTCCTTGCGGTGTGCGGGCTTCTCATTGCGGTGGCTTCTCATTGTGGAGCACGGGCTCTAGGCGCACGGGCTTCAGTAGTTGTGGCGCGCAGGCTCTAGAGCGCAGGCTCAGTAGTTGTGGCGCGCGGGCTTAGTTGCTCCGCGGCATGTGGGATCTTCCCGGACCAGGGCTCGAACCCTTGTCCCCTGCATCGGCAGGCGGATTCTCAGCCACTGCGCCACCAGGGAGGTCCCTGTTCCTTTTAAAATCTTCCTCCGTGGAGTTAATTTTCTTGCCAAACCACTCGAATTAAAGTCACGTCATCTCTCAATTCAGGAACTGTTTCTAATTCCACCTTAGTCAACCTTCCCAAACTTCTAGTATTTTCCCTTTTTTTAAAAAATATTATGCCATTTTATTGCCAAAGATATTTTCCCGTCAGAAAAGACATTGTCTCCACCCCACAGAAGAGTGCTCTGAAAACCCCTTTAGAGGCCCTGCTGCTGTGTCTCTTATTTATAGCAAGATATGCACCTTGCTAGGGTTGACCTGCTTTCTCAGAACCCGGCCCCTTTGGCCTCTGGGAGTGTTCCCTAAGCAGCACCAACGGCTGAAGAATTGTTCACGCACTTAGTTACACATCGTGATGATTGCTCAGGGCCCAGTAAAGATAAGACACCTCGGGGGAACTACAGTTCTGTCATCTGTAACTCCTACTGGACTTGAAGTGAGAAGAAAGATTGTACTCTGTGATAATATACATCATGGTAAATAACATTCCCAGTTTGTTCCTTCTAGTGTGTTCACAGAGACCTGGCGGCCAGGAATGTCCTTGTGACCCACGGGAAAGTGGTGAAGATCGGTGATTTTGGACTGGCTCGGGACATCATGAGTGATTCCAACTACGTGATCAGAGGCAATGTGAGGCGGCTGCTGCTTCTCATGTAGTTTTATCCTGTCATTTTGTGTTTTCGTCATCACTAACCTAAACATCTGCACTCGCTGTAGTGCGTTTGTGATTTACGTTAACCTCAGAAAACCTCCTCCCAGCAGTTTGCTTTCTTATGCTTCAAAGGTTTTTCTGCAGCTTCACGGAAATATTCCATCTGTAATAAAGGTTGGGCAAAATAGCATCACACCTATCAACTAGGGGCCTTTGAGTGCAGTCCACACTTGAAAAAAAAAATCTCATTACTTCAAACTTATTTCAGTTCCTTAATCTATAAAGTGACTATTGAGTTATGCTTTCAATTATGGGAATAGGTAATCGTTACAAGACAGCATTTAAAAAATACAACATGTAAATTAAATATTAAATATACATTTTAAAAAGGCACAGTATTTAAATCAAATGTTAGTTAATGAGTGTTCGTCATCCTCTTACTGTTACACAGGGAAACCTAAAACATCACTGAATCTACTTGTTAAAAAAACCTAAGGACACATGTGTCACTTATAAGAGAACTACTAAAAATACTAGATGATAAAATTGTGTATGGTTGAAAGAGTATGGTTTTTAAGAATTACAATGCCTGGGTTTAAGCCCCTGTTCTTCTTTTTGGCTGTTCATTTTTGTGATTTCTCTCTGCTTTATTGCCCCTACCTGTGAAGTAATAATAATAACAAATGCTGGTATTGTGCTTACCTTGTGCTAAGCGCTATTCTAAGTGCTTTACATGTATTGACTCATTTGGTCCTCAAAGTACCCGTTTGTGGTTGAGGAAACTGAGGCACAGAAAAGTCACTTGCTCACAATTACACAGCTCGTGGGTTAGAATATGAATGGTCTGAGCCCCACGTCTGTGCACGAACACGATGATACAGTGTTTCCCATAAGGGGTATTCACTTACCTCATAGCGTTTATGGGAATAAACCAACCAAACTCCGTTGTCCAATACATGTTGCAAATCAGATTAAACTGCGTTCCCACTAGAATCAAACACACAGCTGATTTTGGATCTACGCTTCCCTCATTGTAGCTGCAGTTTTAAATAGGATGAACTAATAACGGCTATGAAGTTTCTACCCTACTAGCTGGTGGTTTCTTAAGCAGGAAAGGGAATTCCATTTGGAGCCACAATTAATCCCTTTAATTAATCACATTAACCAGACTGGCCTGCTTGATTCTCCCAGCTCATCCTTTTGAATAGGATTTAAAACAGGGTATCTTTCCTGAGCTTTGATTTTACTTGGCAGATTAAATGTGCACCGTTAAGGGCTCTCAATCCCTGGAAAAGAAAATACTACAAAATGCTCAGCCCCAGCAACCTCTCCGTCCCTGTGTCTTGATTCTAACCTGAGGCTGTACTAATTCAAAACTCCCCTTTCATGCTACTGAGAATTACCAAAGCCACAGAAACCCGCCTGGTGTCATTTCTGGAAGCGATGACGTATGCTCCCCGCATCACATTCTTGTGGATGACATTTCCACTAATATTCTTCCAAGAAATGCCCTAACAAAATACTCCACTTACCTCTGGGGAAGTGCCTGGCTACTCAGCAGGAAGCCAGTGTCTACTGTGAAACTTACCAATGCCAAGTGCAGGCTTGACTTTTAAAGAAATAAAGTTTGTTTGTTTAAGGCTACTATGCTACAATATTAATTTGACAGTGAAAAAAAGGCCACTTGAGGAATATGATTTTCTCAAGGAAGCATTAAGTGTGGCCTTAGGGAGAGAATAAAGGTGATCACCTAGCTAACGAGAAAAGAAGGAATGCTTGTACGCGGAAAATTCACCATTGATCTCTGCTTGGATTTTACACAGGCCCGTCTGCCTGTGAAGTGGATGGCTCCTGAAAGCTTGTTTGAGGGAATCTACACAATTAAGAGCGATGTCTGGTCGTATGGAATATTACTCTGGGAAATATTCTCGCTTGGTGAGACTTGCAGTTCCCTGAGCCCTGGGCTTGTGCATTCTGTCCCCTCTGCACTCTTCCCCCACTCCTAAGTCAAAGGGTGGAAGAAATGCCATGACCCAGAGCCTGCCTAGTCTTACTTCTGTTGCAGACTGAGCCCCTTTATTTTTACGTGCTGGAGTCCGTTGGTCTGTCCTGCCCGCCAGAATGTGGCTTCTCCTGCCCAGAACCACACAGTGCTGGCCCAGGGAGCCACAATCCTTCGTGTTTGCCAGTTGAGCGAATAATGAACAACTCGAGGGTGAGTGGGTGGTTATAGGCCCCCTTGTTTTTCCCAGGTGTCAATCCTTACCCCGGGATTCCAGCTGATGCTAACTTCTACAAGCTCATCCAGAGTGGATTTAAAATGGATCAGCCATTTTATGCCACGGAAGAAATGTAAGTTTAAGTCAGGCCGTAAAGTAGCTGAAATCGGACAGTTACAGCCTGTCTAGATCCAAACCCGTGAGAAAAAAAAGTGAAACTCTTTAGTATGAAGTTCCCATGATTCCTCTTAAGAAAAGGAAAGAAAAGCAAGGCAAAGAAAGGAAAAGAAAAGGAAAGGAAAGAAAACTCTTCCTTTTGGTTTCAGGGATTTCTGAACATAACTGAATGTTTTCTGGGTTTCAGTTCCTTTACTTGAGGGACCCTTCTCCTGAATTCTGGTCCGCACTGTATTCGTCAAAATGCATCATCTAGGGCTTCCCTGGCGGCGCAGTGGTTGGGAGTCCGCCTGCCGATGCAGGGGACACGGGTCCGTGCCCCGGTCCGGGAGGATCCCACGTGCCGCGGAGAGGCTGGGCCCGGGAGCCACGGCCGCTGGGCCTGCGCGTCCGGAGCCTGTGCTCCGCAGCGGGAGAGGCCGCAGCGGTGAGGGGCCCGCGTACCGAAAAAAAAAAAAAAAAAAAAAAAAAAAAAAAAAAAAAAAGCATCATCTAATTTGTCCTTTCTCATATGAGTTCAAAATCTAAGCTAGTACTTGCCTCAGGACAAACATGCCATAAACAAGTATCTCCACGGCAATAAATGGTGCTTCGTTAAGTGGGAAGTGACCCATTTTGCTTCATTCAGATTTCCTATCTTGTTCCTTCTTCTGTTGTCTTTACAGATACTTTATAATGCAATCCTGCTGGGCTTTTGACTCAAGGAAACGGCCATCCTTTCCTAACCTGACTTCATTTTTAGGATGTCAGCTGGCAGATGCGGAAGAAGAGGTAGGTAGCAGCACAGCATCTTATAAAGTATCGTTAGGAAGGAAAGAACTCTGTAACTCAGAACACTCACTGCTGATTTCCTAAGTGCCAAAGGTACCAAGTTGCCTTCCTCATCACAACTGGTCCAGGTTGCTCTTTAAAAGTTGTATGGGGTCAAACTCATAATCCTAAACTCAAAACAAAGGGCCACCCATCCTTCATCAATATAATTAGATTAAGAAAAGAATTCAGAAAAGTAAAGCTGCTCTTGTCCTGAAAAAAAAAAAAAAAAAAAAGTTGTATGGGGTTAGATAGTCTTACGGATAAGTGTTTTTAGGGGGAAAGAAAAACTCTTCCTGAAGATTTTAGCCAATTGATTAAGAAATTAAATGCTTTTAAGTGACCAGTGCAGAGGACCAAACAAATAAATAAAACGTAATCCCTGACCTCCAGAAGCCACTGACTTTACCTAATTCAGCATGAAGGTTTTGTGTGGAATAATCATACAACTCAATCATGTAATAGAGTGGAAAGAGCATTGACCTGGAGTCCTGAGAGCTTAATACCAGCACTGGGCCTTAGTTTTCTTACCTGTAAAATGGGTTGCTAAGCAAGATGACCTTTGAGCTTTGAGAGCTGGGAATTACTTTGCTGACGCTCACCCTTAAAACAGCACCACCTGACGTAGTTAGGGGAGTCATCCCCTAGACCAAGTGAACAAAGGAACCTGGAACTCCCAATACCTCGGTTCAAATCTTGGCTCCATTGTTTGCTTCTGATAGGAGTTAAGTCACTTAATCTTTGCGGGGAGGGGTGGTCTCAGTTTCCTTATCTGAAATATGGGATTAACAAATCTTTGTGGATCTGTAAGGAGTAAATAAGGTGATGTATGTGAAAAGACTTAGCACATGGGGAACACTTAGCAGGTGATAAATGTTAGTTAAATATGAATCTGAGTCTTTAAATGGATCGTCTGTCCTCTTTTTCTACATTATGAGGAGTCCATTTTCAATTCTGGAGTCTTTCCAGAGACCTGTGTGGATGGTATGTGTCTTCTCCTCCTGTTACGATTTTTTTTTAATCGCATATGGGAATTCAGTATTGTCAGGGAATTAGGACAAGAAGGAGAGATGGAAAGCCCCCAGGGGACTCACAGGCTACAGAGCAGATGACTTGTAAACAGTTAAGGACACTGTAAAATAAACCGAAAGCAGAGTTTTATAGAAAAAGAAGTAATGAGTAATTTTCACTTGTTGGGCAGATGGGTGCGGCTCCATGGCAGTGTTATTTGAGCTGAGCTGTGAAGACCGAGCAGATTTTGGCTGCTCACTGGGGGATGGGGGTTAGCAGGGTGCTGCAGCCTGGGTGAGTAATATAAAGGTCCAGAGCTGACAAAGTAGAATGGAAAATAATGGGTTGTAACTAAAGTATAGGGTGGGTGGGGGCATGCGGAGGAAAACAAGACTGCAGAGCAGGTGTGACCAGCATGGAGGGTCCACGGCTGCTGAGGTGCCCTTGGCTTTGTTCAGGACGGCCTTGATCTGGCCAGAGTTCCCCTTTCACATCCCCACACCCACAGGACGTCCCAACCCACTTCCCTCTGTTCGAGGGGCCTCAGAGGTATCAGGGATGGCTGAATTGCAAGATCCCCGTGGAGGAGGATTCAGCTGAGGGCATCTGTGCTCCAGGATCATCCTCCGCGTTCTCCCCAGTCTCCTCCGCTCCCTGCCCCTCGCGATGGAAGATTCCTTTCCCTCCCAGTATCAAAGGCGCTGAGAGCAAGCTGAAACACCTCTAGCTAAGTTAGAGGATGGGACCCCTTGGGTGAGATGGGCACCCCAGGAGGAGCCCCTTCCTCCTGCAGGTGCTGTGGGCTCAGTCCAGAAGCCTGGGAAGCAGACACTGGGTTTCGGTCCCCACTTGCCGCTTGGCTGGTCACCTTTGAGGCAGGCACACCCCGCACGGCGATGCCAGGCAGCTCCACCCACAGTGGGCAGGCCCCGGCCCTCCGCCTCTTCTCGTCACATCTCCTAACATGTCATGTCCAGTCTCCTGGGTAGGAAAACAGGCCAGCATGCCTGACGCAATCTTTCCTTGCACCCACGTGAATGGTTTTTGTAGAATCTCTCTCTCGGCTTCATCACAGACCAGGAAGGAAGCTGGCTCTTGGAGAGCAAGTGAGACGGGGAGGGAAACACATCTAGAAATTTCCGGTTGACACTTTAGGTCTAACCCAGCCCTGATGGTATGGAGTGAGGGCAGGGAGGCCATTGAACAGCATGCTAAGGCATTATTCGGACACGGATGAGCCAGTGAGATTTTTAGAATGGACAGACATGCTTCAATATCTGTTTTTTATAAAGACCCGGATCACTATGTATGGTGACGGATGTTACCTAGATTCTTTTGCAATATATACAAATGTGAATCACCGTGAGGTACACTTGAAGCTAATTTCAAGTGTAACAACACGTCGATTATACCTCGATCATTTTAAAAAGAGCCTGATCAAATAGTTCCCCCTCTCCAAATTCTCCCCTAACTTCCGATTTCAGGTTCCTTCTTCTGAATCCCCTAACACTTTGTCTGTCCCTCTACATGAAACTCAAGTCATGCTGTGTGATCGTTTTGCTTTGCGGGTCTGTCTGCCTCGTCACTAGGTTTGATCCCTGAGGGCAAGGATGATGTGCTCTCATCTTTACATCACCTGATGTCCCCCCATAGTCCGGAGACAGTAACTGGCTATGAAATAAATGAATGACTATTCGACGTGAGAGTAGGTTAGTGACCACAGCTGTTTTGTTCGCCATGGTAAACGCAGCTGTAGCATCATGCCTAGTTCTCTCAGCTGTAAAATGTGTTGCTAAGCTACATGATCTTAGGGGGTACTAAGCAAATATTTCTGGATGGAGGGAAGGAAAGGATGCATAAAAGTACGTTCAGGAGAACAAAGGCAAAAGAGCGAAAGTAAGGACACCAGTTAGGGTAGTTCCCTGGCGGTCCAGTGGTCAGGACTCGGCACTTTCACTACCAGGGCCTGGGTTCCATCGCTGGTTGGGAAACTGGGCTCCTGCGTGCCTCGGACGGCAACAGCAACAGGAAAAAAGAAGGACACCAGTTAGGAGGTGACTGCAGCCGGAGAGGTGAGCAGACAGGGAGAAGGGGTGATGAAGTGGTAGTGGGATGAGGGAGGGACAGGCATGCCTCTGCTTCCAGAAAGGCCCCTGAACTCACGCCATCTCTCTTCTCCTATCAGCCCCTATAAATGATGGGAAATATATACATTTTAAACATAGAACTGGGGCTTCCCTGGTGGCGCAGTGGTTAAGAATCCGCCTGCCAATGCAGGGGACACGGGTTCGAGCCCTGGTCCGGGAAGATCCCACACGCCGCGGAGCAACCAAGCCCGTGCGCCACGACTCCTGAGCCCGCGAGCCACAACTACTGAAGCCCGCACGCCCTAGAGCCCGTGCTCCGCAACAAGAGAAGCCACCGCAATGAGAAGCCCGTGCACCGCAGCAAAGAGTAGCCCCCGCTCGCCGCAATTAGAGAAAGCCCGCGTGCAGCAACGAAGACCCAACGCAGCCAAAAATAAATAAATTTATTTTTAGAAAAAGATAGAACTGAGTCCATAATGGCCTCTGAAAGCAAGAAGGAGATCTTTGCGGACCGGAAATTATGGAAAATCCCCGAGACAATGAAAGCAGTTAAGACTGAAGAGGGAAAACCCAAAACAGAGGCTTCTTTGAAAAAACAAGGCAAAGTGCTTTCCTAAAAGAGTGGGAAGAGGTATAGATTCTGCAGAAGCTCTGTGGTGGGAGCAGCCACACTGTTAAATAAATACAAGAATAAAATGGGTGTTAAATATGTAAGTATAACCACTGGCGAAGGAGAAATATAATACATGATCTCAGATTCAGCAGAGAAGGAAAAAGGGACCCTAGAAAACATGATCAACCTAACAAATTGGAAAAGAGAGAAACAAAAAGAATTCATGACAATAGAAAAGACAAAATGGTGAGGATTAGTAAGCTCATTTAAGAAAGAGAATTTCGGGCTTCCCTGGTGGCGCAGTGGTTAAGAATCCGCCTGCCAATGCAGGGGACACGGGTTCGAGCCCTGGTCCGGGAAGATCCCACGTGCCGCGGAACAACTAAGCCCGTGCGCCACAACTACTGAGCCTGTGCTCTAGAGCCCGTGAGCCACAACTACTGAAGCCCGCGTGCCTAGACCCCGTGCTCCGCAACAAGAGAAGCCACCGCAATGAGAAGCCCGCGCACCGCAAGGAAGAGTAGCCCCCGCTCGCCGCAACTAGAGAAAGCCCATTGCGCAGCAACGAAGGGCAACGCGGCCAAAAATAAATAAATTTTAAAAATTAAAAAAAAAAAAAAAAAAGAAAGAAAGAGAATTTCAAAAGTGGGTATGAACCATCCTCCACATCTCGGGCCCTGGAGCCCTGGTAAGGCTCTGGAGAAGAGCGTTCCCGGACCCGGAAGATAGAAGTAGGAATAAGTAAACCTTTCTGCAGGGTAGGCTGCTGATGTGACTCACAATTCAAAAGTGCGTCCTCTCTGGCCCAGCAATTCCACTTCCCGCATTTATCCCAAAGACAGACAAGGTCATGTGTGCACTTTTCAGTTGGTGTGATACAACCAACCCATCAAAAGTTTAACGATGGTACATCAGTACTGTGGAACCCTAGGCTGCCGTTAAAAAGATGAGACGTGCCCATGTGTAGTAAATCGTGAAAAGATGTAATACATGTAACATATGAGCAACAGATTTGTAATTCAAAACAAGGTTCTGCAACAGAACCTACGGTCCGAGGCTCTCGACACAAAATTGTGTGTGAACAGCAAGCTAGCTATAATGGTGACTTCAGCTTTTTTTTTCTCTATATCTTTCTATATCGCTTAGTTTATCTATATGAATGTGTATTAACTCTATAATGAAATTTAAAAGTAGAGCTGTTTTCATTTTGGACAAAAATTTTTAAAGTCACTAAACTCCCAAGTGAAAACCCAAGAAATCAATTCTCTGTATTTACTGCATAAAGAACAGACCTTTTTTGTGGCCTTTCTCTGAGTTTTTAAAAATTTACTTCACTGAAGTATAGTTGATTTACAATGTTGGGTTAATTTCTGCTGTATAGCAAAGTGATTCAGGTATACATATCTATACATTCTTTTCCGTTATGGTTTGTCACAGGATATGGAATATAGTTCCCTGTGCTATACAGTAGGGCCTCGTTGTTTATGCATTCTATACGTAAATGGCCTTTCTCCTTTATGGTTTTTCTGCATGGCCTCAGGATTTCTAGATTGAGATTTTACGTCTAAAAGAAGAAACAATAATGAAATAAAATATTTGACTATGACTTGATTTCTCCATTAATAAAAGGATGAAATTTGCTTTATCAGTTAATAGGTAGAATTTCCTCTAAGATCTATGCATAATAAAAGTAACAGTTGCCATGTAGGCACATGACACGTAAGTCTTCATCAGATGGTAATAAGTGTCCTGTCTCTTTCCCACGTGCAGATGTATCAGAACATGGATGGCCATGTTTCGGAACGTCCTTCTGTTTACCAAAACAGGCGACCTTACAGCAGAGAGGTGGACTCAGGGGTACCCTCTCCACGGGCTCACACTGAAGATTCCTAGAGAAACAATTTAGTCCTTAAGGCCATCATCCCCCCGCCTACCTTAAACAGGCTGTAGATTACCAAAACAAGATTAATTTCATCACTAAATGAAAATATATTCTCAACTGCTGCTTTGCTGGACTTTTCTCTAGAAGCTCTCTGTATTTACTCTTGTTTCCAAAGGGACTTTTGTAAAATCCAGTCATTCTTTGCACAAGGCAAGAAGAGCTGATAATTAACTTTATCGGAGCATCTACCTACATCCACAGGCCTTCCCAGTCTGGCTTGAGTGAAAATTGTGTACCTGAAGTATAGTATATTCTTGTAAATACATAAGACAAAAGCATTTTGCTAAGGAGAAGCTAATATGATTTTTTAAATCTATGTTTTAAAATAATATGTAACTTTTTCAGCTATTTAGTGATATATTTTATGAATGGAAATAAAATTTCTACTATAGAAATGTTCGTTATTGAATTGTTTACATGGTAGATTTAGGGTGAGACTTAACTGGAGTCATGAACCTACTGAAGACATGTCAGATGTTTTGTTTGTGCCTGTGTGTATTTTTCCTATGGTGATGGCTAATTCCTTTGTCATATTTTTGAAAGGCTCCATGGCTCCTGCCCCCAGACTGTGTGAAGAACAGCCGATGTTCATGAGCTTTACAAAGAAAGGTGTCATACACTGTGTAGACTTCCAGAGCCTACTTTCATTAAAAAACAAAAAAAACAAAAAAACCCAACATTATGCTAAGATTCACTCATGATATTACACGGAGCTGTGAATATACAATTACTACTGTTTCTTCATTTTCACATGATATTTGAAGTTTTAGGGGTTGGGTGGTGTAATGGGTTCACAGGCGTTCCTCACTGTATTATTATTATTTTTAATTAATTAATTAGTTAATTTTTTGGCCGTGCCACGCGGCATGCGGGATCTCAGTTCCCCGACCAGGGATCGAACCCGTGCCCCCTGTATCGGAAGCACGGAGTCTTAACCACTGGACCACCAGGGAAGTCCCCCTCATGGTATTATACTTAATAACATAATTTTTGTATGTACCAAATATGATTTTTAAAAGGTAATATGTTCTTAGGAGGGATGGCATTTATTTTATTTTTAAAATTTATTTTATTGAAGTATAGTTGATTTACAATGTTGTGTTAATTTCTGCTATACAGCAAAGTGATTCAGTTATATATACACATTCTTTTTTATGTTCTTTTCCATTATGGTTTATCACAGGATATTGAATATAGTTCCCTGTGCTCTACAGTAGGACCTTGTTGTTTATCCATTCTCTACATAATGGTTTGCATCTACTAATCCCAAAGTCCCAATCCAAGGAAGGATGGCATTTAAAATCCTCTTAGGGGAGCAGGTAGGGAGGGAAGGATTGGGTGTTTCGGATTAGCAGATGCAAACTATTATGTAGAGAATGGATAAACAATAAGGTCCTACTGTAGAGCACAGGGAACTATATTCAATATCCTGTGATAAGCCATAATGGAAAAGAATATGAAAAAGAGTATATATATATATATGTGTATAACTGAGTCACCTTGCTGTACAGCAGAAACTGGCACAGCATTGTAAATCAACCACACTTCAATAAAATTCAAAAAAATAAAAATAAAAACCTCCTAAGGGAAAATGAAACTAGACCCTTTTAAACCAAGCTCTTACCACATGTTTAGTTTGGGTCAAGTTGTGTCCCTGACATAACTACACATTTTTAAAAGGTGTCAGAACACAACTTACAAGCTCGGATCTTAGAGAAGCGTTGCTGCTACCGCCTGGACAGCCCCTGCCGCCGAGCCCTTGTAGGAATCTTGCCAGTAGGTGGCGCCCTGGGACTACTGTTTTCATTACCGCAGCCAGACTCCAGGACACCAGCCTGTCCCTGGACAGACAAATTGTAAGAAGCAGAATTAAAGAAAAGGCCAATCAGTTGATTAGAAGGAAAAATAACCCTCTGTGCAGACAACGTCAATTCACTTATTCACCAACCGTGGGAATGATGGCGCATTTTATGTGCATTATTTACACATTCCCGACCGTAGAGGAGCAGCCTGGGGTCAGATTCTTTCCGAGGCCCTGGTATTTACCACTCTATTCTACACCGTGCATTCATCTGCGCAGGGAATGCGCTTTTGAGCTTCTTCTTGGAGCACCTTCTCTGCTTAATGTTATCTGAGCCTGGACTGGCTTCCTATACTGAAAACAAAGACTGTTTCCTAGAGATTCCCAGAATTAAGAAAAACACCCTGAGGGGCTGGCCTGCAGCAAGGAGATACCTGGGTGACCTCTTATCACAGCTGCAGCCCTTCTTCTCTCACCACCACCGCTTCTGTTCCTTCCTGATCGTGCTTCTCTCTCTTCAGCTCTTCATGAAGGACCTTCTCGGTAACAGATTTGTCTGAACTCGCCTGCCAGGCCCACTGTCGTTTTTGTCAAAAATAAACGACGTATCAGAATTCACATTTGCTACCGTCTGTGCCACAATCACCATCGGCAACAGAAAACAAAGGAGGAGCTCTTATCACCTAAAAAAACACATCTTTTTAGCTCCTGGAGACCCAACGTGTATTACATTTCAAATTAAAGAGGGAGAAAAGTCTCTGATGATTTTTTTTGGCACTAAAATATACATAAAATAAAATTTACCACTTTAGCCACCTTTTAAATTGATGTATAGTTGATTTACAATGTGTTAGTTTCAGGTGTACAGCAAAGTGATTCAGTTGCATATATGTGTGTATATACTCTTGTTAAAATTTTTTTATATATTGGGATATAGTTGATTAACAATGTTGTGTTAGTTTCAGGTGTACAGCAAAGTGATTCAGTTGCATATATGTGTGTATATACTCTTGTTAAAATTTTTTTATATATTGGGATATAGTTGATTAACAATGTTGTGTTAGTTTCAGGTGTACAGCAAAGTGATTC
>NC_041226.1:5720276-5743070 GCF_002837175.3 Physeter macrocephalus | reverse complement strand
CGGGTTCGAGCCCTGGTCCGGGAAGATCCCACGTGCCGCGGAACAACTAAGCCCGTGCGCCACAACTACTGAGCCTGTGCTCTAGAGCCCGTGAGCCACAACTACTGAAGCCCGCGTGCCTAGACCCCGTGCTCCGCAACAAGAGAAGCCACCGTAATGAGAAGCCCGCGCACCGCAAGGAAGAGTAGCCCCCGCTCGCCGCAACTAGAGAAAGCCCATTGCGCAGCAACGAAGGGCAACGCGGCCAAAAATAAATAAATTTTAAAAATTAAAAAAAAAAAAAAAAAAGAAAGAAAGAGAATTTCAAAAGTGGGTATGAACCATCCTCCACATCTCGGGCCCTGGAGCCCTGGTAAGGCTCTGGAGAAGAGCGTTCCCGGACCCGGAAGATAGAAGTAGGAATAAGTAAACCTTTCTGCAGGGTAGGCTGCTGATGTGACTCACAATTCAAAAGTGCGTCCTCTCTGGCCCAGCAATTCCACTTCCCGCATTTATCCCAAAGACAGACAAGGTCATGTGTGCACTTTTCAGTTGGTGTGATACAACCAACCCATCAAAAGTTTAACGATGGTACATCAGTACTGTGGAACCCTAGGCTGCCGTTAAAAAGATGAGACGTGCCCATGTGTAGTAAATCGTGAAAAGATGTAATACATGTAACATATGAGCAACAGATTTGTAATTCAAAACAAGGTTCTGCAACAGAACCTACGGTCCGAGGCTCTCGACACAAAATTGTGTGTGAACAGCAAGCTAGCTATAATGGTGACTTCAGCTTTTTTTTTCTCTATATCTTTCTATATCGCTTAGTTTATCTATATGAATGTGTATTAACTCTATAATGAAATTTAAAAGTAGAGCTGTTTTCATTTTGGACAAAAATTTTTAAAGTCACTAAACTCCCAAGTGAAAACCCAAGAAATCAATTCTCTGTATTTACTGCATAAAGAACAGACCTTTTTTGTGGCCTTTCTCTGAGTTTTTAAAAATTTACTTCACTGAAGTATAGTTGATTTACAATGTTGGGTTAATTTCTGCTGTATAGCAAAGTGATTCAGGTATACATATCTATACATTCTTTTCCGTTATGGTTTGTCACAGGATATGGAATATAGTTCCCTGTGCTATACAGTAGGGCCTCGTTGTTTATGCATTCTATACGTAAATGGCCTTTCTCCTTTATGGTTTTTCTGCATGGCCTCAGGATTTCTAGATTGAGATTTTACGTCTAAAAGAAGAAACAATAATGAAATAAAATATTTGACTATGACTTGATTTCTCCATTAATAAAAGGATGAAATTTGCTTTATCAGTTAATAGGTAGAATTTCCTCTAAGATCTATGCATAATAAAAGTAACAGTTGCCATGTAGGCACGTGACACGTAAGTCTTCATCAGATGGTAATAAGTGTCCTGTCTCTTTCCCACGTGCAGATGTATCAGAACATGGATGGCCATGTTTCGGAACGTCCTTCTGTTTACCAAAACAGGCGACCTTACAGCAGAGAGGTGGACTCAGGGGTACCCTCTCCACGGGCTCACACTGAAGATTCCTAGAGAAACAATTTAGTCCTTAAGGCCATCATCCCCCCGCCTACCTTAAACAGGCTGTAGATTACCAAAACAAGATTAATTTCATCACTAAATGAAAATATATTCTCAACTGCTGCTTTGCTGGACTTTTCTCTAGAAGCTCTCTGTATTTACTCTTGTTTCCAAAGGGACTTTTGTAAAATCCAGTCATTCTTTGCACAAGGCAAGAAGAGCTGATAATTAACTTTATCGGAGCATCTACCTACATCCACAGGCCTTCCCAGTCTGGCTTGAGTGAAAATTGTGTACCTGAAGTATAGTATATTCTTGTAAATACATAAGACAAAAGCATTTTGCTAAGGAGAAGCTAATATGATTTTTTAAATCTATGTTTTAAAATAATATGTAACTTTTTCAGCTATTTAGTGATATATTTTATGAATGGAAATAAAATTTCTACTATAGAAATGTTCGTTATTGAATTGTTTACATGGTAGATTTAGGGTGAGACTTAACTGGAGTCATGAACCTACTGAAGACATGTCAGATGTTTTGTTTGTGCCTGTGTGTATTTTTCCTATGGTGATGGCTAATTCCTTTGTCATATTTTTGAAAGGCTCCATGGCTCCTGCCCCCAGACTGTGTGAAGAACAGCCGATGTTCATGAGCTTTACAAAAAAAGGTGTCATACACTGTGTAGACTTCCAGAGCCTACTTTCATTAAAAAACAAAAAACAAAAAAACCCAACATTATGCTAAGATTCACTCATGATATTACACGGAGCTGTGAATATACAATTACTACTGTTTCTTCATTTTCACATGATATTTGAAGTTTTAGGGGTTGGGTGGTGTAATGGGTTCACAGGCGTTCCTCACTGTATTATTATTATTTTTAATTAATTAATTAGTTAATTTTTTGGCCGTGCCACGCGGCATGCGGGATCTCAGTTCCCCGACCAGGGATCGAACCCGTGCCCCCTGTATCGGAAGCACGGAGTCTTAACCACTGGACCACCAGGGAAGTCCCCCTCATGGTATTATACTTAATAACATAATTTTTGTATGTACCAAATATGATTTTTAAAAGGTAATATGTTCTTAGGAGGGATGGCATTTATTTTATTTTTAAAATTTATTTTATTGAAGTATAGTTGATTTACAATGTTGTGTTAATTTCTGCTATACAGCAAAGTGATTCAGTTATATATACACATTCTTTTTTATGTTCTTTTCCATTATGGTTTATCACAGGATATTGAATATAGTTCCCTGTGCTCTGCAGTAGGACCTTGTTGTTTATCCATTCTCTACATAATGGTTTGCATCTACTAATCCCAAAGTCCCAATCCAAGGAAGGATGGTATTTAAAATCCTCTTAGGGGAGCAGGTAGGGAGGGAAGGATTGGGTGTTTCGGATTAGCAGATGCAAACTATTATGTAGAGAATGGATAAACAATAAGGTCCTACTGTAGAGCACAGGGAACTATATTCAATATCCTGTGATAAGCCATATGGAAAAGAATATGAAAAAGAGTATATATATATATGTATAACTGAGTCACTTTGCTGTACAGCAGAAACTGGCACAGCATTGTAAATCAACCACACTTCAATAAAATTCAAAAAAATAAAAATAAAAACCTCCTAAGGGAAAATGAAACTAGACCCTTTTAAACCAAGCTCTTACCACATGTTTAGTTTGGGTCAAGTTGTGTCCCTGACATAACTACACATTTTTAAAAGGTGTCAGAACACAACTTACAAGCTCGGATCTTAGAGAAGCGTTGCTGCTACCGCCTGGACAGCCCCTGCCGCCGAGCCCTTGTAGGAATCTTGCCAGTAGGTGGCGCCCTGGGACTACTGTTTTCATTACCGCAGCCAGACTCCAGGACACCAGCCTGTCCCTGGACAGACAAATTGTAAGAAGCAGAATTAAAGAAAAGGCCAATCAGTTGATTAGAAGGAAAAATAACCCTCTGTGCAGACAACGTCAATTCACTTATTCACCAACCGTGGGAATGATGGCGCATTTTATGTGCATTATTTACACATTCCCGACCGTAGAGGAGCAGCCTGGGGTCAGATTCTTTCCGAGGCCCTGGTATTTACCACTCTATTCTACACCGTGCATTCATCTGCGCAGGGAATGCGCTTTTGAGCTTCTTCTTGGAGCACCTTCTCTGCTTAATGTTATCTGAGCCTGGACTGGCTTCCTATACTGAAAACAAAGACTGTTTCCTAGAGATTCCCAGAATTAAGAAAAACACCCTGAGGGGCTGGCCTGCAGCAAGGAGATACCTGGGTGACCTCTTATCACAGCTGCAGCCCTTCTTCTCTCACCACCACCGCTTCTGTTCCTTCCTGATCGTGCTTCTCTCTCTTCAGCTCTTCATGAAGGACCTTCTCGGTAACAGATTTGTCTGAACTCGCCTGCCAGGCCCACTGTCGTTTTTGTCAAAAATAAACGACGTATCAGAATTCACATTTGCTACCGTCTGTGCCACAATCACCATCGGCAACAGAAAACAAAGGAGGAGCTCTTATCACCTAAAAAAACACATCTTTTTAGCTCCTGGAGACCCAACGTGTATTACATTTCAAATTAAAGAGGGAGAAAAGTCTCTGATGATTTTTTTTGGCACTAAAATATACATAAAATAAAATTTACCACTTTAGCCACCTTTTAAATTGATGTATAGTTGATTTACAATGTGTTAGTTTCAGGTGTACAGCAAAGTGATTCAGTTGCATATATGTGTGTATATACTCTTGTTAAAATTTTTTTATATATTGGGATATAGTTGATTAACAATGTTGTGTTAGTTTCAGGTGTACAGCAAAGTGATTCGGTCAGTTATATATATGTATATATATTCTTTTCCAGATTCTTTCCCATTATAGGTTATTACAAGGTATTGACTATAGTTCCCTGTGCTGTGAGTAGGTCTTTGTTATCTATTTTACATATAGTAGTGTATATATCTTAGCCATTTTTCAGTGTGCAGTTCAGTGGCATTAAAGCACATTCACACTGTTGTGCAACCGTCGCCACCATCCATCTCCAGAACTTTCTCATCTTCTCAAACCGAGACTGTTCCCATTATGTACTAACTCCCTACTCCCTCTCCCCCCTCCCCCAGCCCCTGGCAGCCCATCCTACTTTCTGCTTCTCTGAATTTGGCTACTCTGAATTTAGCCTCTGAATTTGGCTACTCTCGGTACTTCATATAAGTGGCATCGTGCAGGATATGTCTTTTTTTTTTTGGTGGTGGTACGCGGGCCTCTCACCGTTGTGGCCTCTCCCGTTGCGGAGCGCAGGCTCCGGACGCGCAGGCTCAGCGGCCATGGCTCACGGGCCCAGCCGCTCCGCGGCACGTGGGATCTTCCCGGACCGGGGCACGAACCCGTGTCCCCTGCATCGGCAGGCGGACTCTCAACCACTGCGCCACCAGGGAAGCCCAGGATATGTCTTTTTGTAACATAATGTCCTCAAGTTTCGCTTGGATGAATTCTTTATATTGTATTGATTTGTTGATAACACACTATATTCCAGAGCTGTGCTGAAGGCTTCACATGGATTTTCTCATTTAACAAATTGTGAGGTGGGAGCTTGTTCTGTGGCAGTTTAACGGTGAAACGGAGACGTAAAGCCTAAGAAGAGTTAAGTCACGTACTTAGATCCGCGGAGACGCTAAATGCAGGCCTGACCCGTCACCACGCTGGCCAACACCTCATCCTCTCACCATCCACTTCGGCCCTCTGACCTCCTTCTGCCAGGACTTCATCTCGCTTTGGCTCAGTCCTCAGCCAATGAAAGGAGTCTGGTAACAGCAAGATCACACGAGTTCCAACTCCCAATTTGCTTCAAATTAAAAATGCATGTGTAGGGGCTTCCCTGGTGGCGCAGTGGTTAAGAATCTGCCTGCCGATGCAGGGGACACGGGTTCGAGCCCTGGTCCGGGAAGATCCCACGTGCCGCGGAGCAACTAAGCCCGTGCGCCACAACTACTGGGCCTGCGCTCTAGAGCCCACGAGCCACAGCTACTGAGCCCGCGTGCCAGAACTACTGAAGCCCACGCGCTCAGAGCCCGTGCTCTGCAACAAGAGAAGCCCGCACACCGCAACTAGAGGAAGCCCACGCACAGCAGCGAAGACACAACACAGCCAAAAATAAATAAATTAACTAATTCGTTTTAAAAATGGCATGTGTAGGAAAGCAATTTGCCTTCCTGGTATCTTATTGAGAAAACTTCTGCATAAGCTCTGCTTGTGAAAAGTTAAGGGCTATAGTTGAAGGGAGCAGATACTTGAAATGTTTCAACTAAAAAACTAAATAAAAATTTGACTGTGCCTATTTAAGAATTTTCTCTATGTACTGCTAAAGGTCTCTTAAAGAAAAATTATAATGAAGTCTGATATACTATATTCAGCAGCCAAAACATAAGAATCATAGCTTGTATAGTTAAACACAAATTACGAGGCTACAACTCTATATCAATTAACGTAAGAAAACAATAGCTTTATCGATACATAATTCATATGCCATACCATTCGCAAGTTGATAGTGTACAATTCAGTAACTCAACTTTTTGCTTGGATGAAAACTGCCTGACCTCTGACTACCTTACATTTCTTTGATTTGACTGGGGAAGCGTCAAACAGGATTAACTGAGCCCCAGAGTGCTTCAGTGGCCTGGCTTGCCAGGTTCCGTATCAGGAATTTTTAGCTAGGTTTTTTTTTTTTGCTGGATGTTGCTTCTATATCCAGGACTATTTAATACCTTAACCTTCTGTGTCTTAAAGGTTCCTCTGTTAGTAGTGGGCTATTTGGAGTTCCTACTGCTATGCAATAGATAACACAGAATAAAAGGTTAGGCTCCTGGTCTCCCGTCAGTGGCAAGGCCCTTCCCACCGTGGTATCAGCATTTCCATGAGCAGAGGAGTTTCCACTTGCAAATGCAGATGTCTATCTCTCCTGCAGCTCTCAGAGGAACTGAGAACCGCCAGGCTCCAGGCCCAGGCTGGAGTGCCTTGCGTGAGGGAGACCGTCCACATGCAGAATGAGAGGAGAAGGTAGGTAAGGGTCGCACAGAGAGGGAGGGGACAAAGAGCAGAGCAGTGGGGCCAGGACCCCTTCTCCCTCGGTTTCTGCCCTGCCTTCTGTTCCGGCCCATCTACTCACCCGAGAGCCCGGGACCAGGGAGGGAATAAGGCTGAGGGGGCGGGGCTAGACAGACCTCGCCTCCTCTGTTCCGAATTGCGATGCTGCATGGTCAGCGCTGGAATGAACCGAGGCTGAGGGAGCTGGTGGAGGGAGAAGGGGAAGAAGTGGACATTGGCCGTTAGCTGGGTCTGCGGAAAACCTGCAGGGACGGGGAAGGGCTGTGTTGACTCTGGTGGCAGAAGGGAGAAGAGAAGAACGCTCTGTGGCTGGTCCATTGCAGAGATGGTGCAGTGTTATATTGGCCGACACCTCTGCAGTGTTTTGTAACAGGAGCACTTTGGTACATTAATTCACTTCATCTTTGCAAAAATCCCATGAGGTCAATACTCTTTTTAGCCCCGTTTTACAGACAAAGAAATTGAGGTGCAGAAAATTTCGATAACTTGACAAATGCCAGTTGGTAGGTGGCAGAGCCCGGACCAGAGCTCTCCCGGGTCCATGCCCTCCACACTGGGCTCTTTGCCCGTAACTGCAAACACACTACAGGATCCAGTGTGTTTTCACATAACCTATGTGAGGTATACGATGTGCAAGTGTTAATCTTGTATCTATACCTTTTTTCGTATTTGAAGACATGGCCTGTAGTGGTGGTACTTCTGGCCCCAGATTTACCCCCTTTGAAAAGCAACTTTCATCAACTTCTTTTCTGTCAGTCCTTCAATCATGACCCTTTGGCCCAGGCAGTCAGGGTGAGACCTGGGATGGGAAACGTCACAGAGTCAGGACAAAATCTGTGGCTGCTGATAGATGGTCACCTGCCTCTCACAGACTGTGCAGGCCAATGTGACTGATTTATTAATGCTAATGTGGTTGCCCTCTCACTGAATTTTTTTTCTTTTTTTTAAATTGGAGTATAATTGCTTCACAATGGTGTTAGTTTCTGCTTTATAACAAAGTGAATCAGCTGTACATATGCATATATCCCCATATCTCCTCCCTCTTGCGTCTCCCTCCCTCCCTCCCTATCCCACCCCTCTAGGGGGTCACAAAGCACCGAGCTGATCTCCCTGTGCTATGCGGCTGCTTCCCACTAGCTAGCTATTTTATGTTTGGTAGTGTATATATGTCCATGCCACTCTCTCACTTCGTCCCAGCTTACCCTTCCCCCTCCCCGTGTCCTTAAGTCCATGCTCTACGTCTGCATCTTTATTCCTGTCCTGCCCCTAGGTTCTTCAGAACCATTTTTTTTTAAAGATTCCATATATATGTGTTAGCATACGGTATTTGTTTTTCTCCTTCTGGCTTACTTCACTCTGTATGACAGACTCTAGGTCCATCCACCTCACTACAAATAACACAATTTCGTTTCTTTTTATGGCTGAGTAATATTCCATTGTATATATGTGCCACATCTTCTTTATCCATTCATCTGTCGATGGGCACTTAGGTTGCTTCCATGTCCTGGCTATTGTAAATCCTCTCATTGAATTTTGATGCAGATGAAAGCCAATGTGGAGTTAGCATGACTTTTGGAAATATGTTTGCATTTTCAGTTCTCCAGGGAAATAGCAGCAATATCTTTATATTTTAAAATTCTGACCCCTCCTTTCCTTTGACTTCATCTTCCACAGTATTTTTTTAATTTTATTTTTTAATTGAAGTATAGTTAATTTACAATGTTGTGTTAGTTTCAGGTGTACAGCAAAGTTATTCAGTTATATGTATATATGTATATTCTTTTTCACATTCTTTTCCATGATAGTTTGTCACAGGATATTGAATATAGTTCCCTGTGCTCTACAGTAGGACCTTGTTGTTTATCCCATTCTATATATAATAGTTTACATCTTCTGACCCCAAACACCCAGTTTTTCCTTCCCCCACCCCCTCCCCCTTGGCAACCACAAATATCTATGTTCTCTATGTCTTCTTCCACAGGATTTTTGTGTTGAGTATACATAAAAGGTATCAGGGTGAGAAATTTAATCTATGTGGTCATCTGGTCAACTAATTCACTCCATGGTGTTTATTACATGCCTCCTGAGGGCTCGGTTCTAGGCACCCAGGACACAAGCAAACCAGACACACTGTCTCCAGGCTCCTAGAATTCACTGTGGCTGAGAGGTGATAGGAAAATAAATACAATAAGCAAGGTGATTTCAGATAAGGATAGATATATTCAGGAAGAAAATAACACATAACGGTGTCTGGGCGACAACTGAGAATGGGGGAGAATGATTCCTTAGACACTGCTTCTTGTTGAGTGAGAGTTTATTAGATACTTATTGTGTGAAGCATTTGAAATGCAGAGAAAGTAAAACCTACTACCTGTTCTCCACAGCAGTAGCAACAAGACGGGACATGGAATTTCAAGCGGGTCGACTTGTGACCTGCCTGGGTTACCAGGGAAAACTTCCCTGGGATAACACTGACATTAAAATGCTAATGGCACCAAAAGTCTATCCGGCTTGAATGCTGAGAGTGAATATTGGCCCCTGCCGGCTTAGATGGTGGGCAGAGTTTGGGTGGACACCCTTACCCCTTTGCAAGACCTCTGCTCCCTGGATTAGACCTTAAGCCTGTGTTTGGTGATTGCACAAGTACTCTGGATCGCTTCTCCCAGAGGCATTTAAAACATGCCAAGCTGGTGTTGCATAAAAAACAAGCCTATGCATTCAGCAAATATAACCCTGCGAGCAGAGACGCGTCTCTCACTCACCCGGAGGGGAGCCCGGGTCCTGCTGCCGCCAGTGGAACACAGGCGATGGACATTGAGAAGGTCAACTCCATGGACTTTGGAGAATTTGTGGATGTGTTTGGGAATGTCATCGAGAGATGTCCTCTGATTGCAGCCGCCGTTCGGTCCCAGCGTCCGTTCTCTGACTTGGAAGATTTAGAGCAGCACTTTTTTGCCTTTACTGATGCTCTTCCACAGTCAGGTAAGGCTTTGGTGTTAGACACTGAGATCTCAACAGAGGGATTTCAGATAGGCTTATCAAAAAAAAATTGGGGGGGGGGGGGTCATGTGGCTTTATTTTTAGTTTTTAATTTAAAAATTTTAAAATAGCTTTTAAAGGTTACTTTCCATTTAATTATTACAGAATAGTGGCTGTGTTGCCCGCGTTGTACACTACATCCTCGATCCTATCTTACCCCCAATAGTTTGTACCTCCTCCCCTCCCCCTATATGCCCCCGCCAATGGTAACCACTAGTTTGTTCTCTGACCTGTGAGTCGGCTTCTTTTTTGTTATCAAAATAATTTTAGATATTTGAGCCCAGTTGCTTATCACTGGTATATATATATTTAGCTCTCTTTGCTGTAAGGGTCAGTAAGTTCCATCAGACTCTGTGAATGAGAATCAAGCCCCTGCAGTGTTAAGCGGAAAGCGGAGTGAAAGAACGTTCTCTGGCTCAGGTAACACGGCTGTTAAATATTAAAGCTACGGGGTTACCGGGAAAGAGGCACAGGCAGCGGTCTCCTCAGGCCTCGCAGCGGCTCAGGGGCCAAAGGTCAGGCTGGGGGCCCACCCTCGCGGCCGTGTGTTCGCTTTGGGAATGTCCTGTATGCAACAGAGAAGACAGCTCCGTATCAGACTATCTCAGCAGCCCAGGGGAAAGAGCAAACAGCTGACATTTTTACCAGAAAGGGCCGGTTTGGACCAGATGGCTGAGGAAAGTAAACTCCCTCAGATCAGCAGCTCCCTGGGGGAGTGAGGGGGAAAAAGACAAAAATCTGAAGGACTCCCTCTGCAGAAAGGGAAAGAAATTGCTGATGTCCTTTGGGAAGAGAGAGAAAAGGAGGCACTTGTGGGTGTGGAGTGGGGAAATGAGGACGTTTAGGGTCAGGCCAACCCCAGGTGACCCAGAAGGGCACACGGCCTCACGGCGTTCAGAGGCCGAATGTTAGCGGCCAAGGCTGCCTCCTGGGCTGTCTTCACGGTCCTCGGAGAAGCCTGGATGGGCTGAGGGGACCTCGAGGGGACGGGCTGCCTTCACAGAGGGGCTTCCACAGGGATCTGGGCCGAGAGAGAAGCACTGTCTCTTCTTTTCCAAACACTCCTCACCTGTGCGCCCAGGGCTCGGACACCTGGCATGGTTTCCAGTTGTCAGGGGATCTCCCAAATAAGGAACTCATTTTAATTCACTGTAGGCACATATAGGATGAGGGGAGGCTAGGGGGATAAAATCGAGCTGACGGGAATGTGGGCGCCCTGTTGATCGTCACCCACTTCTCAGGGCCTCTCCGAAGCCGAACCCTCAGCTGCCCCATGGGCCTCAGACACTAGGGAACCTCTGAATCCTGACCGGTGTCCGAATCCCACACCGCCCCGTGGAGAGGATGTTGGGACTTGATAAAGGTTTGCTGAGTGAATGAATGAAATTGTTCCTAAGAGGATTTTGAAAGATGATCAATCTTGGTATTACCCCTTCCCCACACATTTTAACTGGGGTGACTTTTTAGTGGCAGGTCAGTGGGACAAAATAACTGGAGGGAGTTTGGACCACCCGGGTGTTTGTTTGCCTCTACACTCGACACAGGTCTTTGGTGGGACCCCCCTGCTGGTCGAGTCTGCTTCTCAGCCCTAGGCCGGCGTCCACACTTGCTTCAGGCAGCTGGGAGCACAGTCTGTCTCTAATCACCTGCCCCGCATCTAATCACCTTCATGGCATTAGGCAGCTGACACTAGCAGTAGAAATAATAACAACAATCACTAAAATGCATTTAACCCTTACTCTTGCTCTTTCAGGCACCTTTCCAAACACCTCGCATTTAACTCATTTAATCCTCATAAGAATCCTATAAAACCAGGATTGTCATTATTATCCCCCTTTTACAGATAAGAAAACTCAGGCACAGAGAGACTAAGTAACTTGATCAAGGACACAGCTAGAAAGTGGCAGAACTGGTATTCAAACACTGACACTCAACCCAACAGATTTTGAAGGATTTTCCAGAGAATCAAAAGCAAAATCTAGAAACAGTTTCTAGGGGTTGTATTTATTCATTCACTGATTTATTCAATTAACATTAATGCTTGATGTTCCAGACTTTTTTTTTTCTTTTTCTTTTTTATCCTTTTTTTCCCCCGTCCCCGGCCGTGCTGCGAGGCTTGTGGGATCCCAGATCCCCAACCAGGGATTGAACCGCGGCCGTGGCAGTACAAGCGCCAAATCCTAACCGCTGGACCACCAGGACACTCTCTGGTTTTTTAAATAATCAAGCAAAATGGAATTCACTGCATAGTCTGGCTTTACTCCTGGAATAGTAAGCAACAAACTGGGTGTAATAGAGTCTTTGAATCCTAAAACTAAAAGGGGCCTTAAAGAGATATTCAGGATATGATGATCTAACTGGTCAGGGACTTGTTTTAGATGATCTAAGAGAACCCTCTACCGTGAAAAGAAAACTGGAAATCCTGTTTCTAGAGGAAACTAAGGTTGACAATCCATTTAGGAGACGCTATGATGGTTATTGACCAGTAGGTGGCAGTCCAGGACTAATATTTAGCTCCAGCACTAATTGGCAAAGTACCCTTTCAAGCCAATCAATTCCTAATTCCCAAGCCAGAGGAATGGCATAGTAAAGGGAAAAAAGTACACACACACACACACACACACACACACACACGGCTAGTGACGAACCGATTCAATACTGATTTGTGTTAAAAATCAAAGAGCAATAACACTGTCATAACAGAGTTAATCATGCACCTCTGTGGCATTTCAGAATTGCAACAATGCCATAATTCGTTATTTAATACTTATTTCAGAACACAGTTGTTGGAAGAATCAAAGAGTCGGATACTAATAATTTCCTTAAATGTAGGCTATAAGGTATTTAGATGAGGCTATCAAAATGTGTTTGTTCGGTCAAAGAATACATTAACACTCCTTCCCCAGAGGGATGTGTCAGTCAATAAACACTTACTGAATGCCTGCTATGCCCAAGGAATTGTCGCTGGCGCTGGGGGTAGAGCCTTGAACAAGACAAGTCCCTGCCTTCAGTGAGCTTACATTCTAGTGAAGTGACACAGGATTAACATAAATTAATAAGATCATTTCAATTCTAGAAACTATTAGAAGCAAATTTGTAATAGGGTGGAAAATGTGTAATAAAAGAGATCTTTCTTAGAAAGTGATATTTGAGTTTAAAACCAAAAGTTGAGCGGGAAGCTGTCGAAGATCTAGGACAAGGCCGCCCTAACACAAGGAACCTGAGACTTTTGACATTTGGGGGGCACAGAAAGACCAAGGTGGTGGAGAATGGTGGAGAGTGGAGGGACGGGAGGAAAGAGGGGTCAGGCCGAGGGGCCGCGGTAGCAGTAAAAGTGAGAGGTGATGGTCGGTGAACTAGGGTTGGAGCAGGAGAGATGAAGAGATGTGGCTGGGTTCTCAGGATAGATTTTGGTTAGAGCCAACAGGTGTTTTTGATGGATTTGTCGGGGGAAGGCAGGTCAGAAACAAAGAGAAATTAAGGATAAGTCCTACGTTTTTAATCTGAGCAACTGCGTGGGTGGTGGTCTGTTTTCTACAATGAGGAGGAGTTCGGAATTGAGAGGACAGGATGGAGGATGGGAGCTTGGTAAGTCTGAGATGCCTAGTAGTCATCCAGATTAAAATAGTGAGTGTTCAGTTGGCTCATAACAGAGGAACTCGGTGGAAAGCTGTGGATCAGACTAGATCTGGGTGTCGTGAAAGAACTGATGGCATTTAAAGCTATGGGATTAGGTGAGAACACCTGGGGCATCGTGTGAATGCAGAAGGGAAGAGATGTGAGTACTGAGTCCTGGGGAACTTCGGTGTTAGTGATCTAGCAGAGCAAGGACCAGTGATGAGAGTAGGTAAGCGATGGTCATCTTCCAAGGAGAGAGGGCCAACCATGGGACATACTCCCAAGAGGCTGAGACAGAAGAGGACAGAACACTGGTCACTGGCTTGAACAAGCCGGCCATCATCTGTGACCTGATGAGTACAGGTTGGTTGGTGGGTGGGGCCGGAAGCCTGATGGGGTGAAGGGAGGCGAGGAAGTGGAGCTGCTGAGGAGACAGTTCCTTCGAGGAGTTTTGCCGTAAGGAGCAGAGACGCAGGGAGGAACTAGAGGACAACGGGGAATCAAGGGAGGGTTTTACTTTTGTTTATGGGGCGAGTGGCTCTAGGGAGTGTTTGTGTGCTGATCAAGACAAGGCAGTGGTGGGACTGATGTTTGAAATTGTAGCCTTTGAGATGGAAGGAGGGGCTGGCTCCAAGAACACAAGTGGAGCGCTTGGTCCAGGTGACCCATTGCACCGGGAGGGAGAACACACCAGTTGGCACAGTGCGGGGATCCTGGGGGACTGTGACAGGCTTCCAGGCCAACCACCCACTCTTCAGTGGCCGCCACTGTCTGCCCTGCTCTCCTCCTGTTGAAGCGAGGAGTGTCAGCTCTGTGCCGGGAGCTCTTCGAGGTGCAAAGATTCATGGTTTGTGGTCACAGCAAATAATGCCTGTCCACACCTGCATCTCCAGACGTGGCACGCCAATGGCAGAGGCAGTACTCTCTCAGACTTTAGGAGCGACTGAAGAAAAGGCAGCCCCGAAAGGCCGTGAAGCACGGGCCACTGACCAAGCCCGGCTAGGCTTAGGCATTCCAGGTGGCACGACCACAGGACTGAGGCCGCGAGGGGGCAAGGACCCAGGTGAGGTCTCCAGCCTCCTACTAGGGTTTAAGGCCACAGCTGGGAGTGCCGGGAGGATGCAGCGCTGGGAGGGAACCAGGGCTGTGCCGCAGGCCAGTGCGGCTGTGCCAGTGCCCTCGTGGGCATGACCAGGGGTCAGTGATTTGGTGCAATAAAGATGGAGTCTCTGGCTGAATGAGGTCAGGTTCTATTTCTGCGGAGCTACCACTCCCTGCCTGACTTCCACCATCTCTTTTTATCTGCAGCTGAGGGCCGTGTGTGTGTGTGTGTGTGTGTGTGTGTGTGTGTGTGTGTGTGTAAATCCTCTTTTCTAGTCTCTTTTCTTCTTCTCTTGGCTCTGTCTTCTCAGCCTCCTTTCTCTCCTCTTCCCCCTCTTCTCCCGCAAACAGTGGAAAACACATGCTCAATCCTGGGCAAACATTAACCCCAGGTGACGTTTTCAAGAGGGGAGACAAGCCCAGCGGAGTGAGAAGCGGGGTGCCAGGGCCGGGGTGCTGGCGGCCCTGCCCCACGCTGGGAAGGAGGGTCTGGTGGGGCGGCCAGGGGACAGACCCCACCCCTGCCGGGCCCTCCGGCCTCTAACCGCGTCCTCCACGCTGGAGCTGGGCCTCTGCAGAGTAAGAAGCGGGGAAGGGAAGCCGAGAGAGGGAGGCCTGTGAGAAGGCGGGGTCTCGGGCCCCTCACCTCCTCACCTCGAGGCGTCTTTGAAAACCTGAATAAGTCAGGAGGAGGCGCGGGGCGGGCCTGCGGTTCCGGCCTGGGAGCCGCCCAGGCCTCGCCCGCCCAGGACCCCCGCCGCCGCCCGTTTTCGCGGTCCCGGCTGGGTGGGTTCGGATCGGATTCGGGTGCCGCTTGGCCTCAGGCCTGGGAGGCAGCCCGGCGCAGCCACCTCCCGGCCCAGGGCTGGGGGCCCCCAGGCAGGGAATTTATCACCTACATTTTCGCACCCCCCGGATCCGCGGGACGTGGGAACCGACCACTTCACCTTTGCAGCGCCCCAGGGACAGGGCCCAGGAGAGGGGTTCTAAAACGGTGGTGTTACAGAGATGGGATTATTGGTGACATGAGTTTCGTTTTGAACTCCCCTTAACCTTGAAGAGGCAGCCAGTGCCCCGAAGCCCGTGGTTTTGAGCCCAGGATCCTGGGCAGGCAGCTCCTGGCTCAGTGACCTTGGAAAGGTCACCTACCCCTTTCTCAGTCTCCCCTGAGTCCTCTCTTCAGCGTAGATGTTCCCCCCAGTGCTCCCACCTCTCAGGACATTGGTCCACGATGAGATGGCACAATCCCAATCATCCTTTAACTGGGCAGAAACTGTAAGATTTAAGCGGGGGACGTTTATACCATAATTAAAAGGAGGGTTAATGATCTCCTTTTCTAGTGGAGCCCCAAGCCCGGCCCTAGCCCCAGGGTCAGATGCTTCCAGCCACATGGCAGCCCAGTTACACTGAGTTTACTAGGACACATAATGTGGCTGTTTATTGAACATTTGCTAGCATTAGGTGCTGTGTGGGTCAGTGAATTGTCTCTCATCCTCACCACTACTCAGCAGGTTAGGTGTCATGAGCTCCCCTGTGCAAATCCGGCTCCCTGCTTTGCCATATCTGAAACCTTGCTCAGCCCCAAGAATTCTAATTCTCTCCTTAGAGAGCTAAGCAAAATGATTGACCAGGGCTCAGGGAAACCCCGCTGGATTAGGACCTGAAATACCAGGTATCACACCAGGGGTTTCCAGTTTTAGGCCAATGTTAGGAGATTAGGAGAAGCTCTCTTCCGAGGAAACGTTATTTTCTGAGAGCTCGTTGAGATTTACAGTGGGAGAAGGGCAAGGAGCCTCAGAAACGTGCGTGGTGAGTGGGTGCTATTTCCCTAAAAGGAGGAAAGCCCCTTTCATTCAAAGGGCCGTAGAATTCGGCTGGAAATGGGTTTCTTTGCAGTTAATCGTCTGCAAAGCTCTTTGGATGCCTGATTCCAGAAGCCCAGAACTCACACTTAGGGTCACAATTCCCGGGCATTTATTCGCCAAGCCCCACGGATGTTATTCCCATGGACCGTCCCCGCCCTTCTCCTTTGGAACTGAGCGAAACCCATTCCGTGGCTTTTGCAGGAAGTCTTCAGGCCCTTGTGTCCGGCCCTCTGCGACATCAAAGCCCCCCTGAGAGCAAAGGACTTTGAAAAGATACGAAACGCTCGGGCTCCCTTATCGCGTCCCTGCTCCCTCCCGAGCAAGTCGTAAATTCCGAGCCTCTGCGGCCTCTCCCCACCGCTCTTCTTGCTCCAAGGTCTCAGAGGACAAACTTGTCACCTCCCGCCCCGCCCCTGGGTCCTGGCCGAGGCCGAATGAAGCGGGGATGGAGGCGCGGGTGCGGGGGGCGCCCCGAGCCTCCTGACACCCCTAGTTGCCCCTCCTCACGTCCTGGGACCCTGCTTCCCTCGGAACCCCCTCGGGGCGCGGTGCCGCGCTCGCGCCGCGTGTCTGTGCTTCTCCGCAGGCCAGGAGGGCGTCCTGCGCCGCCACCCGGACCTGGCGGGCCGCGAGCTGCAGCGGGGCGAGCTCAGCGCCGAGTCGCGGCGGGGGAGCAGAGCGCCGCGGGCCTCACGAGCCTGGGCGCGGCCGAGCGGCTCTGGCTGGCCGAGCCCAACGCGCAGTACCGCGCGCGCTTCGGCTTCCCCTTCGCGCTCGCCGCGCGCCTCTGCGACCGGGCGGCGGTGCCCCGCGAGCGGCGCAGGAGCTGAGCGCCGCCCTGGCCGAGGTGAGGTGAAGAAGATCGGCCGCCGGCGTCTCGCCGAGCTCCTCGGGAGCCGCGCCGCCGAGCCGTAGCGGCCGCGCCAGCCAGGGACCCGGGACGCACGTCGTGACGCGCGGGGGCCGCGGGCGCGCGCGCTGCGCTTGGAACAGCGTCCACGGCCGCGCACAAAGGCCGGGGAGAACCGAGGCAGTCGCACGGATAATAAGCCCCTTTGTCCACCTACCCGCGTGCTCACGCTTTGCCCGAATAGATAGTTTCACGCTTTGCGGGCCCCCCTCCCCGCGCCGCCCCCGATTTATCCAGCTCACTGCTCCAATTCTTCACTCCCTTAGCGGCCCGCTGACACCACCAGCTTTTGCGGATTCCGGGGCGCTAATCCAGCTCTCTCTGGCTCCCCACCCTCTCCTGCCAAACCCAGGCGCAAAGCAAAACGGACGGAAAGGGAAGCTTTTATTCCGCAGCGGTTTGTCTGTTTCTCTTTTCTTCTCCCACCTTAGTTGCTGCACGCGACATTTACATGTGAGTGGAAGCGCCTCTCTGGCTCTGGGACACGGACAGGAGCCAAGCTGGGACGGCAAAGCGCCGGGGGAGCAGCGTGCGGGGGGACGGCGGGGAGGAGAGAGCCCCGCAAGGGGCCGGCGTTGCGGAGGCGCCCGGCGGGGCAGAGAAGGCTGTGAGCGGGGGCTCTCTAGGATGGACGGGCGTGAAGGTCAGGGCCAGCGGCCTCCCGTCTCTCCCGGAGGTGGGTCCAGGAGAGCTGGTTTGTCAGAGTCCCTGGAAACCATAAGTCATTAAACATAATTTTAAAAAATAATTGAATAACACTCATTGAGTAGTGCTGGATATCCGCCCCCCGCCTTGAAGATGGGACCCCATAGCCCTGATAAAGCGGTGGATGAGGGAAGATCTGTGCCCATAGAAAGCTTTCTGGCCAAAGGAGGCCAGACCGGGCAGCTCTGCACTGGTGGCCAGAAAGTCCACTCACACAGGAGGAGCCCACCACGTTTCTCCCCCGCCTCCCAGCCAGCCAGCCATCTGCACTGGAAGGTCTAACGAACCCCGACAAATACTCCGTAGGCTTCTGTTGGCAAAGGAGAAACAAGCCATACCGTCCTCCTCGCCGCAGGCGGGGTAAGACGTGGAGGCAGAGCTGGCTGGCCCCTTTGAAGACAAGAACCTCCATTAGTGACCAGCCCGGGTCTGAGGGACAACAGCAGGAAGAAAACCTTTCCATAAAAAGCGGTGTGGCCGCACCCTTGGTTGGGGGCTAAATTCCACAGAGAGAAGCCACTGTGGTAGCACAGGAATTTTTATCATGGAAGCCCACTCCCCTTTGCGATCTTACAGACGTTGCCCGCTAGTGGTGAGGGTGGAGGCCAGAGGCTGGTCAGCGTGGTAGGTAGGGGAGCCAGGAAGTGAGCTGTGACCCCACCGAACCTGTAGAACAACTCCAGGGCCTCCCCTGCCAAGGGCGGTCGGGTGCCAGAGCCTGGTCTGGATGTAGGAGCACCAGGACCACATCACAAAGGGCCCGGATGCAAAGTTGGGGCCCTTGGGCCTGGGGCTAGACGCCGACCTCCCTCCAGCCAGGGTGACCTGGGGGCTTTCCTGACACACACAAGAAACCTGCTGCTTGGCGAAGAGGGTTTTCTGGTCCAGGATACAAGTGCCAAGGGCTGGGCCTGAGACTGAGAATAATACACTATATTGAAGGCACCTTGCCCAACCCTGGGGTGAGTCCAGCTCTTAGATAGATGGAGCCCAAAATGCAGAGTCTGAGCTCTTTATGTAAATGTGCTCAAGCTAAGATAGGCAGGGCTCCCCAAGGCAAGATTCTCAGCCGTAGTTTTAGAACGAGAGGGGATGCGATCTGGCCCTCTCAGGCACGATCTGTGTCTCCAGTCACACAGTTACCTTTCAAGGGCTCAAAGCTTGTCGGTGAAAGTGTTTATTTCTGCGGGAGGGGATCCGGGTGGGGGAAGACGCTAGATCCGCCCCTTCGAAGGAGCTGGGGGAGAAGAGGGGGTGCCTCTTCCAAAGCCCCGAGCGCTCGCAGCCGCGCGGGCGGGAGGGCGCGGGACGCAGACGTGGGCGCCGGCGGGGAAGACCCCGGCAAAAGCCCCCGGGGGCTGCTGCTTTCTTCTCGGTAGGAGCAGAGAGGCCGGGCCGGCCCTCTTGCGGGCGGGTAACCTGAGGCTGCCGAGGTCTGGCGGGGCAGTTTGTTTCCTGCCACATCTTTGCTCAAACAGTGACTCGTCCTCGGCTTGTGCCGGCCTCGGAGATGTCTTCTGGTTTCCGCGCTCCGGTGCGCAGGACGCGGGACACAAACCCCGACGAGCGGGGACCGCGACCGCGGACTCGGACCTCAGCGTGCGCGCCAGCCGGGGTGGCCCGGAGCGCGCCCAGAGATGTCGGGGGAGGGGGCGCAGAAGCGGTGGTGTGGATTCCAGGGTGCATAATGAATGCTTTTACTTACTAATTCGTTATGGAAGCACGCGGGCAACTCTAAGAAAAGTTGGAGAGCAAGGAGCTGATTTCAGCTCGTTTCAACCCCTCCACGCACGCTGCCTTCCGAGATGAGATGGGGGGCTGCTTCGCCGACTTTCACTCCCCCTTAAAATGTCCAAGGCCAGCCGGCGAGCAGGCCCCCCGCCCCCCGGGAGAGCGTCCCCGCTGGGACTTCCCGAGCCCAGTCCCACTCAGCTATGTTACCTTTTCGTCACCCAGACAGGTACGCTTTAGGGTCTGGGTGTCCAAAGATGTGCACGGACACGGGTGCGGGAAGAAGGACAACCCAATTCTTGGCATAACCTTTCGTCATTTTAAACTGGACACATTGCCAGAGTTCAGCCACAGGATACGGGTTCCGATTCAAAAATAAAGACGAGCTCTTTTTCAGAAAGTATTTACTGTGGGACAGGAGTGGATGGATACCTTCGCTGGCAGTTGGAGAAAAATCTGGATGGAATCAGTGGAAAACTCACCGTTCAACAAACTAATAAACCGCAGTTAGCAGGTGCCTGTGAGGGGGAGAAATAAATAGGACGCCGAAAGCAGTCAGAAGCGTCACAACGGCTGAACCTGGTTGTTCTGCGACTCTTTGGTGTGAGCGGTGTGGGGAGTCTGGGTTCCGGCAAGGAGGCCAGTTGGTTTGGGGTTGAGGAGGCAGTGTTTCTAGGGTGGCACCAGCAGCCCTGTAGTAACTGACATCTTTACAGAGTGCTCTGAGTTACAAAGAGTCCCCCTTTTGTAGCTCACTTAAGGGTTGTGACTGGGACAGCTAGCTGTGTGACCTTGGGAACGTCACCCAACCTCTCTGGGCTTCAGAGTTCTTTGTAAAATGGAAGGGCTACAGACACTAAGTCCTCTGTCCCCCCTCTTGGAGAGCTGGACCTTTATCTGAGCCACTTCGTTCGGCCATATAAAGCCTACTGCATAGGGTTCCTAGGAACATATTTTCGTATGACAAACAAAGGTCACTCTAGGCACGAGACACTGGGGAGTGAACAAACGGTAACTCCACGTCAAAGCCACGTGAGAACATTTAGGTGTTGCTGGCCTGGGGGCCTCTCCTCCCCAGCATCAAGGGTTTCCCTCTGGGATGAGATCCCAAGTGCTCTGTCTCAGGGCTCTAAATCATGCTCTGTGCTCATGCATCACACAGAACTAGAGTGTGTTTTACAACATCCACACTGTGTCCAGAGACTGATTTTAGCGGGGGGAAAGAAAAAAAAAGGGAAGAAAACGTGCAACCACCATGTATTCACATAACTCTCAGCCAGTGATCAAAACCAGATTTCTGCACCCAAATATCAGCCCCTTTCCTGAGGCTTTTTATTTTCCTAGACCTCCTGGCTTTGAGGGGAGAAAAAAAAAAAAGGTGTTCCTTGCCCTGCATGAGAAAGCTTGCTCTTTTCTCCTCTCTCCTGCACCCTGAGTGTTAAAACTCTAGTCCACCAATGACCTGCCGCAATTTCAGGGACTTTTCCTCCGGTAGAGAGGCCCAGAGACTCAGTTTGCTTGGGGGGAAACATTCTTGACTCCACTGGGTGGGAACACATCTGCTCCTGTGAATGAAGCCTGGACAGCTGTGGGCAGCTGCGGCCCCTCCCTGCTGTTCAGGATGAACATGTTTGGCTCCTTTGTGACCTGATGGGGCTGTCAGGCGGTGGACTCTGGGGAGGCCTACAGAAAGGACACTGTGATGGATTTCCTTCCCAGAGATGTTAGCCGAGCGGGCTGGTGGCGTGGCGGGGCAGGGTGTGTTGGGGTCAAACCACCCATTATAGAGCCTTCCTTTGTGTGAGGGGGTTGCCCACTGAGTGCGATGGCCCAAGAACTCCCTGACTCCAGATTAAGCAGAGATTGAGTCGTTTTTCCACATCAGTGTAGACTGCCAAGGTGAACAATTTTATCAGACAACACTCTCTTCCTTCTCACTCTTCCTTAATTATCCTGGGAATTCGGGTCAATGCAGGGTGAAGGCTTCCTGTGCAGGGAAGGAGAGGGAGTCTGCAAGGGCTGCGTTATTTGGATAATTTCCTTGACCTAAAAGGGGCTTCAGAAAGTAGGCTTGCATGCTAAGGTGGATACAGACAGCCTGCCCTATCAGGGTTACAAGGGTCACGGGTGCCCCAGTTCCAGGAGCCACAAATATGGGGAAAAGCAGGGTCCCCCAAGCTGGAGCAAACGCTGAGGACCTTTGAGCAGGGAGGGAGCCCTGTCAATGATCTGTGGATTCAAGGAGTGTCTCATCTGCCTGGAGGAGCAGCCCGCCCCTTCCGGTGCCTCCTGCCCCCGCCCCCCTCTGTGCCCCTGCCCTTGCCAGCGGCCGGCCGGGGTCCTGGAAGCTCCGACCCTCTCCGAGGAAGGTGGAGGGGCCGCTACACTGTCAGTAACAAAGAGACGGCCTCTTGATAACCCGAGTCGTGGCTGCCCCTGGAGTCTTCCGGACCCTTTATTTACCTGGGTCTCTTTCTCCCCACCCTCTCCTGCCCTAAATAGCCTGCTCAGGCTTTGGCTCCATGGTGTCACAGCTTCAGCCCCAGCTCAACCCCACCCCCACGCGTCCCAAATAAGTTTGCCTCTCTGCAGAGCAATTCACTGAAGCTGCTCTGGAGACGGAGGTACGGGCTGGAACCGAGCCCAGAGCAGTGGAGCTGGGGACGACCGTCCAAGGTGGTTCTCAGCTCGGGCCAAAAGGCTCTGAGAAAGCTACCACGCTCCTTGGGTCTCCGCTGGGGGCCCTGCTGCCGGTGGCACCTGCATCCTTCCAGGCCCGCATCCCTGCACCCCGAGGCTGGAGGAGCTGCCTCCCCTCCCCCATCTAGAGCAGGTTTCCAGAGGATAGGCACGTCACAAAGAGCTGTCAGAGACTAAGCCGTGGGGATGAAAAGACACGCTGGCTCCCTTCCCAACAGCCACCTTCCACCCCTCTCTGACTGCTCCTGCCACCCTGCCCCTGCAGGAACCTAGACGGGTCCTCTCCTGGCTGATGAGGGGACATTTCCACTCCAAGGAGCTTGTCACGGGACATTTTTTTTTTTTTTTTTTTTTTTTGCGGTACGCGGGCCTCTCCCCCTTGTGGCCTCTCCCGTTTCGGAGGACAGGCTCCGGACGCGCAGGCCCAGCGGCCATGGCTCACGGGCCCAGCCGCTCCGCGGCATGTGG
>NC_041226.1:5712277-5719921 GCF_002837175.3 Physeter macrocephalus | reverse complement strand
TTTTTGCGGTACGCGGGCCTCTCACCGTTGTGGCCTCTCCCGTTGCGGAGCACAGGCTCCGGATGCGCAGGCCCAGCGGCCACGGCTCACGGGCCCAGCCGCTCGGCGGGATCCTCCCGGACCGGGGCACGAACCCGCGTCCCCTGCATCGGCAGGCGGACTCTCAACCACTGCGCCACCAGGGAAGCCCCAGGGACATTCTTGTTGGCTCCTTTTCCCTCACCCACAGCCCAGGGCCCAGGACCATGGGTGGGACCATGCTACTGCCATGGAGGCCCATTTTTCTATGAAGGAAACCAATCAGTGTCCTTTCTCCAGCCCTCACCCCCCGAACCCCCAAGTGGCCGTGGGCCTCACTGAGATCTGGCCAGTTCCAGGGCCTGGCATGACTCCTGAGGACAGATCAACCCTGGCCGCTCCCAAAGCATTTGGGCAGGCAGGCCAGAGCCCTTTCTCCAGGGCAGAGCACAGAGACACAGCTGGAAAACCGGGCCAATTAGCCAGCGGCCGGCGGCCGGGCCATAAAAACGCAGGAAGCGGCCACCGCAGGGCGGAGGGGATGGCTGTCCCCAATAAAGTGATTGTTCCAAAGAATGCCCACATTCCGAAGACACAGGCTCAAGCCTGGGCCTTGGCTTCCAGGGCTGGAGGCTTGGGAGGGGGTTGTGAGGGCCGGAAAGAGGGATTGTGTCTCCCAGGAAGAGGAGGAAGATGTTTGCTAGATCAGAAGTCTGCAGTGCCCACCACTTAACCCCCCCGTATCCCCGCCCCATCAGGACTGCAGACGCCCACCCCCCTCGCATCCCTCCTCGCCATTCAGCGATTTGGATTCTGTATTGGGGTTTGCAATTTGTTTCCTCTTTTATTTCTCAAGAGGTCTGATGACACCCAGCTGCCCGGGCTAGGCCCCGGAGGTCCACAAGGATGATCTGCTCCAGTCTCCATCAGTTGAGTGGCCAGTTCGCTCCCCACCCCCCGGCCCCAATTTTAACCTTCTTCCTTAGGAAACACAGAGAACGGGGGACACCCGCAAGTAGGAGATGCCAGGGCCTGATCCTGCTTGGGCCTGGCTTCTCTGCACTCTGCGGCGGGGTGGGTGTCATCTGTAAAATGGAGAAGATGACTACGCATGCTTTGTTCCCGATCCAGGGCGATGAGAGGATCTAGGGACATAAAGGACACCGGAAGGAGCTCCAGAAATGACAAGAGGAAGTGACAAATGCCAGAGAACGCTCGGCGGTGAGAACCGACAAGGGCAGATCTGCAGGAGAGGGGCTGCGCCCCGCTGGTTCCCAGAGCACTCCAAGCCACCCAGCCCGCCGCCCCGGCCGCTGCGACTCTCAAATCCGAGTCTGGCAGCGCCGTCTGGGCTCGGAGAGAAGGCAGACGGCGACCGCCGGCCCACTCCCCGAGGTCGCCAAACCGAGATGGGCGCCTGAGGGAGGGAGCAAGTCTGGTGGCCCTGCGCTCCTATGCGTCGTGGCAGGCCCCGAGCCAGGCCGCGCAGTACAGGTCCCCAGAGCCACCACTTCCAGCCCCTGCCCCTGGGACACAGCGCTTCAAAAACCAAGGTTGGAGGATCCTTTCTCAAACCTTCCCCACTCGGGGCTTTTCAGGAGCAATCGTTAGTGATGCCCCGGGGTTCTCTTCCCATCCCCTGAAGATGAAAAACAATTTTCTCCGGAGAAATGTTTTACTTTGCAAATGAGAAAGTGTTTTTAAGCCATAGGTATGATGTATGACATAAATACCTAGGTACATATTAACAGAAATTCTAGACTCCATGTTCCTTGATTTTTAACCACGTATTTAACTATATAAACATATAACTGTAACTTGCTTAACTTGCACAAACAACAAACACACCAGCGCCCTGCTCAAGAAACAGAACGTTACCAGATCTCTAGCAAAACCCCTCCTGCTCCCCTCCATTACCGCCCTCCACTAGCCTGACTTCTACCACCCCTCTCTTGGCTTGCGGTTAAGACTTTTGAATCTTGAGTGTAAATGCTTTTTAAAATGTCTAATTGCTTTAAGAACTTCCCTGGCGGTCCAGTGGTTGAGAATTCCCCTTCCAGTGGGGGTGGGTGGGTTCGATCCCTGGTCGGGGAGCTGAGAATCCCACCTGCCTCGCGGCCAAGAGACCAGGACGTGGGACAGAAGCGGTATTGTAGCAAGTTCAATAAAGACTTTAAGGACGGTCCACATAACAACAACAAAAATCTAAAAAAAAAATTAATTGCTTTAACTTGAATCCCAAATGTGAGACGAACTCGGAGATGCAAGCTGCAGCTAGGGTCTTAATTTATCTCGTGTGGAGGGCCAGCGGTTTCCTTGGGGAAGAAAATAAATGATCAGAGGTGACAGTTGTTCGGGGCGCGCAGTCGTTCTGGCCAGGGGCGCAGGGCGGAAGGGAACCGGCCCATTCCTCCCGGCTCGCCTCGTCACCTCCGGAGTTGGCCAGAAACGTTGTCATCAAAGCAATGGCTTCCCTTTTATTTTCTCTTTGGGATGGAAGGAGCTTCTTGCCCACTACCCACCCCCCTTTCCCTGCAAATGCAGAAACACGACTCCTTAGTCTCTAAACCCAGATACCCACCAAGATAGCTCTTTCCCCCTCTCTTTTGCAAGTCTCTTGATTTCATTCTTTGAACCTGTGATTAGAGGTTAAAGTGCACCAGGTTGGAAGGAGGAAGCTCTTAACAATAAAGGTTTGAATATTTAGCTGTGATGGGTCGCTGCCCTCTCGCGAGCTCCCCCCCCCTTATCTTTTAAAATGCAAATCGTGTGTCGGGGGGTTGTGCGCCGGGTGCGCGCCGCGCCTCGACGTCTCCAGCCATTGGTGTCTGTGTCATTACTAATAGAGTCTTGTAAACACTCGTTAATCACGTAAGGCCGCCGGCCCGGGGCTCCGCACGCCAGCCTGTGGCGGGTCTTCTCCGCCTCTGCAGCCTAGTGGGAAGGAGGTGGGAGGAAAGAAGGAAGAAAGAGAGAGAGGGAGGGAGGGAGGGAGGAAGGGAGGGAGGAGACAGGCCAGAGGGAGGGACCGCCTCAGAGGCAGAAGCGCCGCGAGGAGCCGGCGGAGCACCGCGGGCCGGGGCGCAGCCACCCGCCGCTCCGACGCCCCCTCGCCCCTTTGCCAGCGCGGCCCCCGGCAGCCTCCCGCGTCCGTCCCCGGGCAGCATGGTGAGGTTTGCCGCCGGGCCCTCGCCACCATGTACGTGAGCTACCTCCTGGACAAGGACGTGAGCATGTATCCCAGCCCCGTGCGCCACTCCGGCGGCCTCAACCTGGCCCCGCAGAACTTCGTCAGCCCCCCGCAGTACCCGGACTACGGCGGCTACCACGTGGCGGCCGCCGCCGCCGCCGCCGCCGCCGCGAACTTGGACAGCGCGCAGTCCCCGGGGCCGTCCTGGCCGCCTGCGTACGGCGCCCCGCTCCGCGAGGACTGGAACGGCTTCGCGCCGGGGGGCGCGGCGGCCGCCGCCAACGCCGTGGCGCACGGCCTCAACGGGGGCTCTCCGGCCGCCGCCATGGGCTACAGCAGCCCCGCCGACTACCACCCGCACCACCCCCCGCACCACCCCCCGCACCACCCGGCCGCCGCGCCCTCCTGCGCCTCGGGCTTGCTGCAGACGCTCAACCCCGGCGCGCCCGGGCCCGCCGTCCCCGCCGCCGCCGAGCAGCTGTCGCCCGGCGGCCAGCGGCGGAACCTGTGCGAGTGGATGCGGAAGCCCGCGCAGCCGTCGCTCGGCAGCCAAGGTAAGCGCGGCGGCGCCCTGCCGGCGGGCGCCCGGGGGAGGCGCGGCCTCGGCCTCCGGCTGCGCGCGGCGAGCGCCCGGTGCGGCCCGGCGTCCGAGGGGCGGCCCGGGGACTCCGCGCCAGGGGGCCGGGGCGGGGCGACAGCGTCTGGGGGCTCCGGCCCCCCCCCCCGCCCCGGCCCTTGCGTCTGCGCTGGCCGGGGCCGGGAGTGACTCTCGTGGCCTCGCGAGCCGTGTTCAGTGCAGGGCAGAGGGGACGCTTCCTCTTCCTCCCGTCCCTCATTCATAACGTCCTCAGACTCCTGGGGGAGCCCGCGAAGGTCGGCGGAGCGCGGCCGCACGGGAGCGGGGTCGCCCTCCTCACTTGCGCCGCTCGCGCTCGCTCGGTGCGCGGCTTCCCTGGACCGTCCCCGGGCCGGGCTCCGGGCCGGGCTCCGGACCGTGTGTGCGCGCCGTCCTTGCCCGTCCGGGCCCCTCGGGATGAGTGGCGGTCTGGGGACCAGGAGGGCGGCGAGGCCGCGCGTGGGACCAGATTGGGCCACTCGGGGGACCGTTCGGGGCAACTCTGGGCATCGGAGCTGCAGCGCGTCGGGAGAGCCGGCAAAGCTGCTGAAGCTGGAAAGAAGGTGCTGGCCCCAGGAGCTAAGTAGGGAAGGGGGGACGCCTTTGATCTGCAAAGGGGTTATTTCAATCAAAAGCCGGAGGGCTGGGACAAGACACCCCGGGACTCCCCTCGTGTCTGCAGGGGGAGAAGGAGAGGAAGTCGTGGTGCAGATTCAGCCGCTGCTCCAGACACGGATCATTTCTCTGGTACCCTCCTTTCCAGGGTCTCGTGTGTGTGTGTGTGTGTGTGAGTGTGTGTGTGTGTGGGCGCGCAGACGTTCAAGAAGTTTGCTCCCAGAGATGTCTGCAAAGATCCTAGGTTTGCCGGACTGTGTCGGCTCGTAGGTTCCGGGTCTGCCCCTTCTGGTGTCGGAATGTGTGTCAAGGTGGGAAGGAAGTTCAGTAGGTGTGGCGAGAGCGTCCTGTTGGGTCCCTTTGACTCCACGAAGTCTTTCCCAGCCCTCTGCACTTCCGCTTTTTTCTCTTCCCTGCTTTCTGGCCCAGCCCGGCCCGCATGCAGGTTATGGACACTTTGCAGAGGTTTATAGCCAATTACAGCCGTATAAATCAGAGCAGCCGTTGGAGGCTGTCGCTGGGCCTCGGTTTTTGCGTCACTGGGCACATGCCGGGGCCGACCAGGTGGGAAATGCGGCGGCCCGGGGAGAAGGCCTCAGGGCCGACCTGGAGCCTCGGCTGGCTCCCTTCTCCAAGAGGAGGCGCCCTCGCCTGCACAGAGCGCGCTCCAAGGAAGGCTCTTTGCCACAGAACCTGCCTGGGGCGCAGCCGGCGGGGCTGGGGCGGCCTAGGGGAGACCCTTGGCGAGTCCCGGGAGCGTGACCGCGGAGTAGGGGCGGCGGGGGGGCGGGAGGAGAGGGAGGGGAGCCGCAGGAGCCCAGGCCGCGGGGTCAGCAGATGAGAGGCCGCTGTGAAGTCCCGCGCCGAGGTGGCAAGACCGCAGTCGGCGCCGGGCGCCCTTGTGATGTTAATGTGGGGAGACCGCGGCCCGCGGGCCGGAGCCCGACTCCTCTGCGGAGTGTCATCTGTCAAGGGGCGAGGGGGGGGTGGTACTCCGCCCGGCCCGCTTTGATATACACCTTCCCAGCCCTGCCATTGTCTCTTTTAGGGCCCGGAAAGAGGGTGGTGACTTTCGCAGTCAATAATGAATTCTGACAAGTCCCTCTCATCTCTCCTCTCTTCTAGTCCCCGCCTTGGTTCCCAGGGGGTGCGGGGCGCCTCCAAGGCCCTTGGGGCGCTGGCCGCGGGGCGCACGGTGGTCCTGGTCACAGCGTCCCCCGGTCCCTCTGTGATACTGAAAGGGCAGCCCCCGAGCCAGAGCCGCTCCCAAGTACCTCAAGGCCACTATCGCTGCTGGAAAGTTCGGCTGGGAGAACTTTGCGCCCGGCTCTCCAGCCCTGGAGGTTGTCCTCTGTGGCTCCAGCCTGGCTCCGGTGCCAGCCCCGCCTTATACTATCTGCGTGACCTAGTCTGATTCTCAGTTTGCTCATCTGTACGAAGGGGCCACTACCGCTGGCAGCTCGAGTGGGTTGGAGGCGGCAGCGCAGGCTCCCAGGACGTGTCAGTTCCCTTTAATTTCTTCGAGGGCGCAGGGTCGGGGCCGCTGCGCGCATTCAAATGCTTCTGCTGGCCGTGTTGATGTTAATGTGCCTGGCGGGGAGGGGGATGAAAGCCCCGCCGCCATTTGCTCAGTAGTGGTAATTCAAACAGAATGCGGTTGTTATTAAGGCATTGAAAGGGCTTTTCTTTGATAAGATCGCCTTGTCCTGCATTGTTTGTGGCTGTGTTCTCCTTTCAGCGGCTTGGGGGAGCTCCCTCTGATCCGGCCTGTATCTTCCCAGGGCGCTTTTGTTGTGGTTTGCAAAGGGTTTTACCTGAACAAAGTCGGCCTGCGGGGCATTAAACACCTCCGAGCAACTCCCAGACCCTTTAGATCTAACTGTAGCACCGGGCACAGGGCGATTGAACCTGTTCTGCTGGGAGAAGACCCCGACCTGGGCCGAGTGGGAGAGAACAGCTGCTGAGCGGGGCTCCGCAGAGGGCTGACCTGGGACAGACCTGGTGGAGACACCAGGCTCCGGCCTGCTCCGACTTGGTCGCGCTGTTTGTCAAGGCCCTTCAGTAAAACAATCAATCCAAGGTTTAATATGTTGACTCAATCGCATGAGCATAGATCACTGGTCAGGATAGCTCTGGCAAGGTTTGCAGCAGAAATACATGGAGGATTAAAAAAGAAAGAGTGCCAAATGCCAAGCCAGCTTCGGCCAGGTATAGAGTGTCCCCACAGGGGGGTATTATCTGCCTGCCAGACCCCGGCTCAGAATTCCTTCCACCCGATAGATAGGGCTGGGGCGCGTGTGTGTGCGTGTGCGTGTGCGTGTGTGGTGTGCGTGTGTGTTTCTGGTGACTTGAGGGAACACGTCAGCTACTGCACCTCCTTTCCACTTCTAATAAACAGAAAGTAACACCCCACCACCCACGAACAACACATATCCACAATCCCAGCTGCTTTTAGGGTAGGCTTCTATCTCTGGTAGGTCTGAAAATCTGAATATTCCCAGGACTCTGGTGCCTCTGCTCTGCCCTCTTTTCCTTTGGGCCTCACCAGCTCAGGTACTGTATTTGGCTTACAAAACCGGTGGTGGGGTTCTGCTATCTTCTGCGTGTATGAATTTTAAATTTTTCTTAATTTTCAAAAACTGCTTAATCCCAAGACCAGTTTAGTTGTCCCGAATAGCCCATACCCTCCCCCCAGGACCCTCTGGGGGGGTCTTGTCAGACTCAGCAGGAACCAGCCAAACCGTGGCCCCCTAGGGCGGTGGAGGAAGAGAAATGGCTCTTGGGTTAGGGAGGTTTGTCATTACCCATGACTGATGGGCTGCCTTGCAGTTCTCAGTGCTAACTTCGCCTTCCTCCACAGTGAAAACCAGGACGAAAGACAAATACCGAGTCGTGTACACGGACCACCAGCGTTTGGAGCTGGAGAAGGAGTTTCACTACAGTCGCTACATCACCATCCGGCGGAAAGCCGAGCTGGCCGCCACGCTGGGGCTCTCCGAGAGGCAGGTGGGAACCCTCCAAGGCCTGGTCACTGCCTGGGGGAGTCCAGTGAGGAGGGTTAGAAGCCAGGCCCCAGGATCCACCTAGTTCTGTGGGCAGATTAAAGCATAGAAGATGGAGAGCATTTTCCTTCCAGATGCTTTTTTTTTTTTTTTTTTTTTTGCGGTACGCGGGCCTCTCACTGTTGTGGCCTCTCCCGTTGCGG
>NC_041226.1:5683601-5712115 GCF_002837175.3 Physeter macrocephalus | reverse complement strand
TTTTTTGCGGTACGCGGGCCTCTCACTGTTGTGGCCTCTCCCGTTGCGGAGCACAGGCTCCGGACGTGCAGGCCCAGCGGCCACGGCTCACGGGCCCAGCCGCTCCGCGGCATGTGGGATCTTCCCAGACCGGGGCACGAACCCGCGTCCCCTGCATCGGCAGGCGGACTCTCAACCACTGCGCCACCAGGGAAGCCCCCAGATGCTTTTTACGAAGACTATATATATATATAGTTGAATTTTTTTTCTATTTTGGGGGACCTGGGAGGTACAAGAAAAAACTGAGTATAGTCTAACCCAGAATTCTATTTGGGTCAATAAAAACTTAAAGGCTTACTCTCTCTGTACCCAGCATGGTAGCTGGGCAAAAAAAAATTAATATAAGACCCCAATCCCTGCCCATAAAAACTAGAGGGTTGAGGCTTGGCTCCTGTAAACTCTGTGTGGTCTGGGAGGAAAAAAAAAAAAAGTCAAATTCACAGTCAGAAAACCCCACATTAAAACTCATTCTCAGCCCCAAGGTGAGGAATATTACATTTCAGTTTAGCTCTGAGAGGCCAAAGGTTGTCATTTTGAAGTACATCCAGCCCTGACCTCCTCTTGCTCGGTGTGAAAAGGACCTGGCAGTTTCTGTTTTCCTTGCTTCTGAGACTCTGAACTTTTCCAGTAAAGTTGTAGATAAAGGTTGCTTTGGAAAGAAACCTGGGGAAAGAGGAGGGAGGGGGAGACTCTTCTCTCTCGAGGCTGAATTGGGCTTGGGAAGGGCTCCAACAAGCACTCCAGCACCGGGCCATTACGGGATAGTCCATGAGAAGCTGTGTGAAGGGCTGGGGTCCTTCAGGTCCGGAGGGCACTTCTTTGGCTGGAGAAGGTGACACTGGTGTTCGTGTCGAACACTGTCCCTTTTTTCCTTCGCAGCCGCTTCACCACCTTCTGTTTTTCTCCGCCTTTCCATTTGCAGGTTAAAATTTGGTTTCAGAACCGCAGAGCGAAGGAACGGAAGATCAACAAGAAGAAGCTGCAGCAGCCGCCGCCGTCCCAGCCGCAGGCTCCCCAGCCGCAGCCAGGTCCCCTGAGAAGCGTCCCGGAGCCCCTGAGTCCCGTGTCTTCCCTGCAGGGCTCGGTGCCTGGCCCTGTCCCTGGGGTTCTGGGGCCGACTGGGGGGGTGTTAAACCCCACTGTCACCCAGTGACCCACAGTGGCCTGCGGTAGCAGAGCAATTCCAGGCTGAGCCGTGAGGAGCATGGACTCTGCTAGAATCCTCAGGAAAGACCCCTCCCCTCCCACCCACGACCGTTCACCAACCGACCTAGCCCTCCAAGGAAAAATGGGGGCCTGGGGGAAAGACAGGTGCGGTTGGAGGCCTCAGGGAAGACGTTCTCCCAGATTTTGACTTTTTCCAGTCTGACTCTTTCTGCCACTGAGGAGATGGGAAATGACCACCGGGGCTTCCTTTAGTACTCGGAGAAACACTGCCTGGACTGGCTAAACAGACCAGCCTTTCAGCCCCCTCCTCAGCTCTTTGCCTCCAAAATCTGCAGGATGCCTCTCTGGTTGGAGCTGAGGGGGGGGGGGGCGACTCAGGGGACCGCCAGGGATGGAGCCAAGATGGCTGCTGTCCACTCACTGCCCTCCAAGGACCCGCTGGCCCCTCTTGCCTCAAGGGCAGGCAAGGTTCAGACCGCAGAAGCCAGAGGCAGCTGAGCTGGAAACCTGGACCCACTGAAGAGTGCAGAACCCCCAGGTCTTTGTCTTTCTTCTCTTCCCTTCCCAGGCCAGCAAAGGCTTGGCTGGTGCATGGGCAGTGTGTGGTGTGAGGGGGAGGTTACTGGACTCCAGGCCTGACGAGGGGGCCCCGAGACAGGGCCTTGTTTAGAAAGCCTGTCACCAGAGCTTCTCTGGGCTGAATGTATGTCAGTGCTATAAATGCCAGAGCCAACCTCGACTTCCTGTGATTTTCACAATCTTGGGGCTGATGAAAAAGGGGAGTTTTTGTTGTTGCTGCTGTTTGGGTTATTGGTCTGTGTAACATCCAAGCCAGCATTTTAAAAGCCTTCTGGATCCATGCGGAGAGAAGTGATACGGTGAAGGGAAGTGTGTGTGTGGGGGGGTATTTGGACACGGTTGAATTTTTTTTTTCTAAAAAGAAAAAAAGAGATAAAGGAGCTTTCCAGATTTCAGAGTCTGTCTTTGTCACCTTCAGATTTTGTCTGCAACTATTACTAGTAGTAGTATTTTAAGTAATGAAATATCCGCTCTCCTTGCCAACTAGAATTAGGAAAATCAAGGAGGAGGGGGTGGAGAAGGTTATCTGGACAGCCTCATTTTACCCCAGCGCCGCAGAAGCCTGAGGGAGCGGGTTCTGAGACCTACCCTGCCCCCAAGCCCGGGCCCAGCCTCGGATTGTGGAATGTGTGGTTCTCCCGGGGGTGCCTGTGGGCAAAATGCACAGCTGAGCGCTCAGCAGCTGCTTCTCAGCTGGGGGAATGATGGGGAGTGAGGGTGAGAGAGCCCGCTCACAGCGTCGCATGGAGTCCGCACCGAGGCAATCGCGCACGCTCCCTTCATCGGCGACTCCCTCCTCCCCAGGATGCCCCCGCCCCCGATCCAGCTAAACACAAGCATTCAAGTAAACATTTTCGATTTTCGGTTTCCGCGAACGCAGTCTTCAGTCTGTCGGTTTCCGCGAGCCCTTTCTGACTCCACCCCTTGCCTCGTCCCGCGCTGTTTCCCTTCCCCGCTCCTCCCTCCACCTCCCCCCACAGACAAGAATTCGAGACCCAGCAAAAGAAGATCCTTTCCGTGATGGTTGCTTGTTATCTGGCTGATCCGCTGGGGACCGGGCTGCTGCCCTTGAGGTTTCTGGTCCCGGAAGCCGCCGACCTGGGCGCTCTCGGCGGGGCCTGGGGAGAAGGGCTTTGCCCTGCGTTGCGGTCTTTCCCACAGGCAGCCTGGAGCCCTAATCAGCGCCTCCACCGAGGGAAGGGGTGCCCCGAGGGCTGGGCAGGATGAGCGGAGCTGCGAGACAGAAATAGCCCCTGGAGCATCTCCCCGATTCCGCGGCCCTTCCGGGTGGCGCCTTTCACTCCGGGATTGGGAAAGGGCTCCGGGGCTGGGCCCGCGGCCCCCGAAGTCAGAGGGAGCGGGCCTGGCGCGCCTCTTGGGCAGGAGGCGGCCCGGCTGAGGCGGGAGCCGCACCTGGGTCCGCGGAGCACCGGGGGGTCCCCCGGCGCGGGGAGGGCGGCGCGGACCCCGCGCCCGGCCGCGCCCGCGTGCCCGACCCCGGGCCGCCACCGCGGTTGCTATGCGTTGCTGTGAAACGCCTGTCAATAAACCCTGTTTGGACAGTGGAGCGAGAGCACAAGGGTTGTTTGCTTAGTGGTTAGAGGTTCAAAAGTCGGCATTGTCCCGCTGCAAGCGATTACAAGTTCTTCCCCTTCCCGGGGCTCGGCCTGAGAGCGCTGACGCCCGCGCGCGGCGCGCATCCGGGCGCGGAGGGGCGCTTGGCTGCTCTCGGACCTGCCAGGAGCCTGCTCTGGGCGGCGAGCGGGCCGCCGGCCACCAGGCCGCGGAAACGGCCAGGAATGAGGGCCCCCGCCGGCAAGTGAGGCCACCGCGCCTCCGACGCCAAGGCACCACCCCTGGAGCAAGCCCGGGGGAACGCGGGGACAGGGCGCGAGCGGGCGGCGCAGCCTGGAGAGGCTTAGGGAGGTCGGCGCCGGGACGCCCGGGTTTATTTTTGACGACAAGACCTAGCGGCTCCGAGCGCCGCCCGCACCGTGCCGGGGGTCAGGGCGCCCCAAGCCCTCGGGCCTCCCGGTGCCCTGTCCCGGGTTCGGGCCGCCAGGGGGCGCGCGCGCGCGCGCGCGCTGCTCGCCGCCTCCGGAGGAAAGGGACGCAGTTGTGACCCAGCTGCGAGGTGCAAACTCCAGGGCGTCCCCAGACCCACGCGGCGAGCCTTCCCCGCCACGGTCCCGGGCCTGTTGAAACTAAGTACAAACTAGGTCAGGTGCAGAAGATTCTTGGATCTGGTGAATGTTTAAGAAAAACAAATTTGGGGGAGGGGAGCTATCCACTAAGTGTCTTTTTGGGGACTTCCCTGGCCGTCCAATGGTTAAGACCCCGCGCTTCCGCTGCAGGGGACGCGGGTTCGATCCCTGGTCTGGGAACGAAGATCCTGCACGCCGCAGGGCGCCCCCGAAAAAAAGGGGGGTCTTTTTGCACAAGACGTTTCTTTAAAAAAATTACAGAAATATGGGTACGATATTAATATAAGGAAAGAGTGTACCAGTATTGTGGAACTCATGTCAAGAAAAGGGATATATGGAGAGAAAACAGGCCTGGTCTTTTTTTTTCCTGTAAACAATTCATAACTTTATCATATTCATCTAATAAAGTTAACAAGATGGACTGCTAGTGAAAGCAATGACAGTTTCAATGAGTTTCACTTCTTTCTGATACTATCTAGTAGGAGGCCTCCAACTAGAAGGCCTCCTACTAGATAGTCAAGTATCTAGTCAAGAACACTAATCTTAAATAGAAATCTAAACATATAAACAGTAGTATTCTGGCTGTTGTTATTCACAACCACCCAGGAAAAGATAAGAGAAGGCAACCAGCAGAAATAAAGAAATCTCAGCTACAGAATCTTAAGAAGAGCTTGTAAGTTTTTAAGAGCACTATTTGCACCTTGTTTTAGAAATAGGCTGCTGTTTGTTAGTTTAAGGACCTTGGGGAGATCACAACCTCTCAGCCACAACTTCCTCATCTGTAATATGGGGATCGAATGAGGTAATGTAAGCAAATGCAAGTTACAGTGTACACTTATGATGAGACCCCAATAATGACATGAACTCCTCCTCCTTTTAACGATGAATCATCTTCTCTGAAGGGCTCAAGGGTGCTTAAAGTGAATTTTTGAACGAGGATAATTTCTCAGATCGTTAGAGAATAACTCCTTCCAGAAGTTTTCCCAATGTATTCAGCTCTGCTTACTTTGTCAAAATAGCCTCAAGTCTGTTGTCTTCTGATTTCCAGTGCCTAGGTGTCTGCACAAAATCTCAAGTGGCAAAGAACTAACATTCCCGAGGAGAAGATGAGTTACTGCTCTGCATAGCTTACCTGCCCTTTTATCTACCAGGAAAGATACTGTAACCCCAAACACTTCCAGTTGTATTTAGGAGACTCAGATTAGTTGAGGTTGTAGTTGGGACCCTCCTTATTATCAATCAGGATCCTTTAACCCAAAGGATGCAGAGAGGCAGATACTCTACCTAGATGGTATTACAAGTTTCTTTACTTTGAAACAATTTCCATTTCAACACCTCCATTCGGTACTCTTCCGGGAGCCGCCCCAAAAAGCTGCTGCGGATTTAATTCTTCAAGCCTGACTCTTCCCTCGAAGTCATTTTAAGGCAAGCATTTTCTTCTAGCCCCCATGGTTCCTCCCTTACATTAAAACTATAGGGCTTCCCCGGTGGCGCAGTGGTTGCGCGTCCGCCTGCCGATGCGGGGGAACCGGGTTCGCGCCCCGGTCTGGGAGGATCCCACGTGCCGCGGAGCGGCTGGGCCCGTGAGCCGTGGCCGCTGCGCCTGCGCGCCCGGAGCCTGTGCTCCGCGACGGGAGAGGCCACAGCAGAGGGAGGCCCGCGTACAGGAAAAAAAAATAATAATAATAAAAATAAAAATAAAACTATAGCAGCAGATCTTGTGTTAAATTAGTTTTGCTTTGGAGGATAAGGAAAACATGCCTAAATAACGTAGGTTACCTGGAAATATTTTAAATTAACATTTAAAGTATATTCTTAAATCCCATTTAGACTATACAATCTTCCAACCCCCATAATTCTCACATTTAGTGTTTTTTTTTTCTTTCTCTTTTTGCCTTCTCCTCTTCTTCAAGACATCACTATGATTTTAGGAAACCAAGCAGGTTTTCTTGTAACTGGGACAAGCCCAGTGATACTGGGCCAGAACCATCACTCAATATTTTCTTTACTTAGCTACAAACCAGAGGGAATATATACCTCTTATATCATTCATTTCTTGAAGGTTATGAAATTAGATCTAGGAAAACCCCCTCAAATTCCAAATAAGGAAAGCAGAATCTGTCAATTCCAGAGATCATAGCAACATTTACCTTGACATTCTTCTTGGAGGTATCAGTTTAGAGAAGCTGGGGGCAAGTGTGTAGGTGACCCTTTTGGGTCTGTGTCTCTAGTACCCAAACATTTGTTTTAACAACAGTTTTTTTCAAATTGGAATTTGTCACTAACCTCAGTTTATATGGATAATATCAACTAAGTTGCCAGAGCCCCAGAGTTAATGACCAGTTTGTTCTTTCTCCGGGATCTTGGTGATTCTGTGCTAGAGATCTAATCCATAAACCAAAACACAACCAGTTTTGATCCATGAAGAAGAGTTCCCTGGGATTCAGTGATGACCAAACTGTCCCTTTACACACACACACACACACACACACACACACACACACACACACACACACACTTAAAAATAATATTCAGGGGGCTTCCTGGTGGCGCAGTGGTTAAGAATCCGCCTGCCAATGCAGGGGACACAGGTTCGAGCCCTTCGAGCCCTGGTCCGGGAGGATCCCACATGCCGCGGAGCAACTAAGCCCGTGGGCCACAACTACTGAGCCTGCGTGCCTAGAGCCCGTGCTCTGCAGCAGAGAAGCCACCACCATGAGAAGCCCGCGCACAGCAAAGAAGAGTAGCCCCTGCTCCCTGCAACTAGAGAAAGCCCACGCGCCGCAATGAAGACCCAACCCAGCCAAAAATAAACAAAAGGGCTTCCCTGGTGGCGCAGTGGTTGAGAGTCCACCTGCCGGTGCAGGGGATACGGGTTCGTGCCCCAGTCCGGGAGGATCCCACATGCCGCGGAGCGGCTGGGCCCGTGAGCCGTGGCCGCTGAGCCTGCGCGTCCGGAGCCTGTGCTCTGCAACGGGAGAGGCCACAACAGAGGGAGGCCCGCGTACCGCAAAAACAAAAAATAAAAAAATAAACAAAAAATAAATAAATTTATAAAAAATATAATAATAATATTCAGGTCATGTATTGGGTCTATGCCTAAAATAATTTTATCGGTAAGTAGGAACCTAGGCATTGCATGGCCCCCCACCTTTTTTTCACAATCAGTATCAGCACATCTTTTTTTTTCATGTCTTTTAATATTTGTGTTTTAATTTCTAGGAAAGAAATTATTTTCTAATTGTTCATTTGTTATCTCAGAACTTTCAGGACAGTCTGTTCTCATAACACTTTGTATCTGCAGTATGACAATAATAGGTTTTATACAAGTGGTAGTTGATAAATTCTTCTCCAACCTCAGGAAAGCAAATAATGAAAAACAAAGTAGGAGCTATAAAGTCACTGTAGTATAAGCATACAATGGCTTTTTGGGTGGCACTTAAATAATTTTAACTCACTGACAATTAGTAGAATCAGTGACAAAGATTAAGTACCTAAACCACAGATTAGGAGCTGTTAAAAATAGTGTCGCCAGGCTCTGTCATAAAAGACACAGTATATGTTCTTTCACTTTGTGTATCTAATATATTAAAAACAACAACCACAACTAAACTCAATGGATCTAGATTCTATTTTCAGCCCTCCCTCCATTTTCTAGGCACAACTATGGTAGGGTGTATGTGCCTTGCCAGAAGCAAACAGAAGAAAGACATACTTAAGCGAGAACCAGGGACCATTGTCCAATAAATAGCAATACAGAAGCATGCAGGAAGGACAAAAAGAGAGACTGCTCGTAAGGAAGCCACACATATTAAAAAAAAATGTTCCCCCTCAAATCACTTTATTGAAATAATGCAAATTTCAGAAATCCAAATTCTTCTAGTTATTTTCATGTATTCCTGTTGTAATTTTCATCGTGTCTCTGAATTTCATATAACCATCTTTATACTTTTAGACACCTGTTAGTGATATATTGTTAAACACAACCGACCCTGATTCAGAGTGACAGTTCTTGGTCATGATCTTCAGCCCACAGAAAGCCAACAACCAACATTTATTCCTCATTTCTAGGGTTAGAGTCTTGAAATGCACCTACAGTGTTATGATGGCTGCTCCTGGGTGGACACGTGGCCAGGACGGAGAACCACAAGGCCAAATGACCACACAATCGGGCCGTCGCAAGCTGTTCAGGGAGCAGATTTTTAGATGGGCTTGGACTGCTGCACAAAGCTGGGCGCTACGTTCGCAAGAGTAAAGCCAGACAAAACAGACAGGCAGCAAGCTGCGCCCTTGGCGGGAACTTTTAGTTTGCCGCCACCTCACACCTCTATCTCGGAGAAACGACTGCCTGGATTCGAGTCTTTGAATGTTTTAGACAGAAAAAATGAAAGCATGCTTTGCTCATGTCCAGACAGGCCGGTCGTCTACAACAGGGCTGGGGGGAGGGCACTCGGCCTGGTGTCGAGGCGTCTGTGCGCGGCCCCAGCCTGCAGCGAAGATGCCGCTCAGGTGGCAGCGGTCTCGCCCCTCCCCCTGCGGCCTGGCCCACGGATCAAAGGACCGGACTCTCGCCACGGCCCTCAGGGCCCACCGCCCAAGCGCCACGAGCCGCAGGAGCGCGCCGCGGGCGCCGGGGCGCAGGGGTCGCGTCTCTCCCGGCCTCGGACGCCGCGCCGGCTCCTCGCCCGACGGGGAAAGGCCGCGCTCGTCTCCGGGCGGCCTGGCGCCTCCCGAGGTGGGAGCGCAGCGAGGCCCCCGTGGCAGCCGCGCCAACCTGGCGGGCAGCCCGGGGGGGCCGCCTCCGTCTGCGCCCCGGAAGTCGCGCCTCGAGATCCCGGGCACGTTCCTTTTCCTCTTCGGAGCAGCTTGGTTTCCACAGGTGCTTTTGTCATCACGGTTAAACGCACTCTTTTTCAACGGCGTGCCCCGCTATGGGCGGCGGAGGTGCCGGGAACCGGGCCCCGGGCGCCCACGGACCCCGGCGAGGAGCGCGGCGGCGGCGGCTTCCACGGCGGGCTTGAGCGCCGCGGCCGGCGGCGGCGGCGGCGGCGGCGGCGGCGGCCGGGCGGGAGGGAGGGACTTGACTTTGAAGGGGAGGCGGGAGGTCGGCGCGCTCAGCCCCACTCCCTGCCCTCCCGCGGCCGAGCTTGCGCGAGGTGCCCGGCAGGCGGCGCTGCTGCTCCGGCGGAGCGGCCGGGTCCCCGACTGTCCGAGGACGGGAGAGCCGGAACCAGCGGGGCGGGGCGCGGGGAGCGGCAGGGGCAGCCGGCGGAGGCGCCGCAGGAGCGGCCCCAGGGCGAGCCCGCGGCCCTCGGCTGCTTCTCCCTCTTCCCCGCCGAGGGCGCAGGGCCGGGGTCCACGGCAGGAGGTGTCGCCTGGCCCAGCGGGTGCGAACAAGCCCACCCCTTTGCGCGTCTCCCGGCCGCGCTCTGGCACTTTCGACCTCAGCCGCCTCCCTCCATCGCCACCAACAGGCGCGGCCTGCCCTGCGGAGAGGCCATGTCCCCCGGAGCCGGGGGCCCGCTGGGTGGCCGCCGCCCTCGCACCTCGTGTCGCCGACAGACGTCTCCCTGGCCTGCCCCTCACCAGACTCCAGATGTCGTCCAGCTTAAACGATTAGTGGCGGTTTGAGGGCTGATCCCCAACCTGGGCCCGCTTTGCGGGTGGGGGAGGGGAGAGGGCGGAATCACTCTTAATCTCGACTCACGGCTAAATAATTTACTCAAGGTTTTCTCTTCCTGCCAGTTCCCTTCCCTGCACCCCTGCCCTTGGCTTCCTGCTTTGTGAAGCCCCAGGGAGAGAAGGGCCAAGTCTTAATAAAAGTTAATATTAATAAGTGGTGGAGGCCGCGGCAGGTGCTTCTCCAGACCTCATCTCCCCCTCTCGCCCCCCAACTCCTCCAAGCCCGGTCCCCTCCTCTGGGCTTCCTTTGAATACTGGAGATGGGCCTTGCGCTTGGGGGGACCATTTCGGAAATAAGGGTGCTGGAGTGAGAAGCCTCGGTCCACGTGTTCTGTAAACCACATCCTCCTGCAGTTGCCGTGAGCGCGGAAGGTGGCAAAGGTCGGGCGTGCACACGGTGCGCGGGTGCCTCTGCAGAGCACGGGGTCAGATAAGCGCGCAGGGGGAGTCGGCAGGTTGGACAGGAAACATACGCGCAGGAAGGGGACGGGCTGAGCAAACTCGCGGGAGGGGGGGGTTGTGTTGGGGGAGGGGCACAAAAGTCAAAAAAGCAACAAACCAATACTGTAAAAAGAATACCTAGTAACGCCAAGGACCTGTTGCCAAGGACCTGTTTTCCTAACGCGGGGGCAAAGGACTCAAAGAGGTTGGCCTTCCCATAGCAAAGCCTGGTCTTGTTTAAGTTTTTATGAACGCACGTTGAGGCCTTCCACGGAACGATTCCTTCCAACAAGTTTGAACAATGCAGAGGGGTGGAAAAAGTTAAAATTTGCCCCTTCTTTCAATCCCATCCCTCTGGGGTACCGGTGTTAACACCCCGGTCCATATCATCCCAAGAATTTTTTGTGCTTAGACAAATGTGTATCACTTATCTTGTTCTTCCTTTTGTCTCTCCTTAAAAAAGAATGGAGTCCTACTTTTCGTTGTGACTTGCTTTGATCAGTTAATAATATATCATGGGCATTTCCCCAGGTCATTGTATATACATCCAACTGACTTTTCAATGGCCACTGCATTTTGTAAATTTGGGTATACCAGAATTTTATTCATTTACTCAACAATTTCTTTGAATGTTTATTATGTTCTAGGCGCTGGGAAAACAGCGTTAAGATCACAGATAAAAATCCTTGTTCTTGGGAAGCTTACATTTTAGTGGGTAGAGACCGAAAAGAAACACATTTATTCAACTGCTTTTCTACTACTGATGGATTTTCACGTTGCTGTCAGAATTTTACTATCATAAGTGGTCCAAAGGTAAGCATCGTTTTACATATATCCTTTTGTATCTTTGTATTTTTAAAGGATAGGTAACCCAAATAGGAAATCCTAGATCAAAGAAAATGCTCAATTTAAAACTTTTTTTTCACCTTTAAACTTTAATAAATATAGTCATTGCTTTCCAAAAAGGTTTAGCAATTCACAGTACTGCACAGGTGCCTGTAAATGAATTCCCCTTTCTCCATGGCCTCTTTGCACTAGAGGTTATTGCTTAAATTTTTGTTAATCTGATGGACAGAAGATGGTAACTAACTTAATTTTATGTTCCATGATTTACTAAGCAGGTTGAGCATATTTTCATATTTTTTTGGCATTTGCATATTTTGTGATCTGCTTGAGTCTATTATTTTCTAGTAAACAGAAGGAAAGGAAACAGGGATTACACATCCCAGGCCTTGTGCTTGATTCTTTAACTTATTTCATTTAATCTTTGCAAAAACCAATATCTAACCCTATGAGATAGATTATGACCCATGCCTTTCTGATATCGAACACCATCATGTCTGCTCTCTGAATGTGGTAGACTTTCTAAGTATAAAGGCAAAGTAAGAATTATAAGGAGAATAGTAGAGAGCTATCAGAACCATCATCTTCAAAATTTAAAAGCAAATTAAAAATGACAGAAAAGCCTTTGCTACAAAAATGTCAGAGGATTATTTTCCTTAATATATAAAAAATTCAATGCAAAATGATAAGACAAATACCAGACTTCTAATGAAATATCATCAAATAACACTTTTAAAAATCCAATACTCAATCTGGTGATGGTATGATAAACAGGCACCTCCTATACTGATGAGACTGTAAATTAATATATTTTTGAATGGCAATTTGGCAATATTTTAGAAGTCTTAAAATACACTCATTAAGTTTAGTAATTTCACATCTAGAACTAATCTAAGGAAATAATCAGAAGTAGGGAGTTGGAAATAAGTGTCCGATATTAATATTTTGGGTAACTAAATTATGGTATACCCATTCAGTAGAATATTGCATAACCATTAAAGCTGCTATTTTCAGACTGTTTAATGATCTGAGGAATACTTATTCCTTTTGTCTCATAAAGAATATATACAGTATGATGCAAAAGAATATACATGTACAGTATGATCTTTTGCATCTATGTATCTATGTATTTATGTATCTAGGCTGAAAAATGGCCCTCTGAAAGACATCTATAGCCTAATCCCTGGAAGCTGTGACTGTTACCTTGCATGGCAAAAAAACCAAACAAGGGCTTCCCTGGTGGCGCAGTGGTTGAGAGTCCGCCTGCCGATGCAGGGGACACGGGTTCGTGCCCCGGTCCGGGAGGATCCCACGTGCCGCGGAGCGGCTGGGCCCATGAGCCATGGCTGCTGGGCCTGCGCGTCCGGAGCCTGTGCTCCACAATGGGAGAGGCCACAACAGTGAGAGACCTGCGTACCGCAAAAAAAAAAACACAACAAAAAACAAACAAGCCAAAAAAGGGACATCAAAATCAAAACCAAACCAAAACACCAAAAAACAAAAAAGCAACAATCCCACCCCAAACAGTTGTTACAGATATGATTAAATTAAGGATCTTGAAATGGAGAAATTACCCTGGATTATTCATGTAGGCCCTAAATGCCACCACAAATGTCTTTATGAGAGAGAGGCAGAGGTAGATTTCACATACACACACACACACACACACACACACACACACACGAAAGTGATACGAAGGAGCAGTGAGAGATTTGATGTTGGCTGGAGTGATGCAGCCACAAGCCAAGAAATGCCATCAGCCACCAGAAGCTGGAAGAAGCAAGGATGAGATATTCTCCCACAGTCTCCAGAGTGTGGCTCTGCTCACATCCTGATTTCAGCCCAGTTTTGGACTCTGGCCTGAAAACTGTGAGAGATTGAACTTATTGTTTTAAGCCAGCAAATTTGTGATAATTGGTTACAGCGCCCACAGGAAACTAATATGGTGGTGTTTCTACTGCTGTATAACAACTCCACACTCAGTGTCATACAACAAGCACGTTGTTATGTCCATGGATTCTGTGGGTCAGGAACCTGGACACGGTACAACAAGAATGACTTGTGTCCACGCCACAATCTCTGGACCCTCAGGAAGACTTGAGTGGCCAGGGCAGAAATCATCTAGAGGTTTCTTTTTTTAAAAATTTTAATTTTAAAATTTTATTTCGTTTTAAAATTTTATTTATTTTTTTGGCTGCACCGGACAGCTTGTGGGATCTTAGTTCCCCGACCAGAGATTGAACCTGGGCCACTGCAGTGAAAGCGCCAAGTCCTAGCCACTGGACTCCCGGGGAGTTCCCTAGAGGTGTTTTGGTTTTTCTTTTTGACATCTTTATTGGAGTATAATTGCTTTACAATGGTGTGTTAGTTTCTGCTTTACAACAAAGTGAATTAGTTATACATATACATATGTTCCCATATCCCCTCCCTCTTGCATCTCCCTCCCACCCTCCCTATCCCACCCCTCTAGGTGGTCACAAAGCACCAAGCTGATCTCCCTGTGCTATGCGGCTGCATCCTACTAGCTATCTATTTTACATTTGGTAGTGTATATATGTCCATGCCACTCTCTCACTTCGTCCCAGCTTTCCCTTCCCCCTCCCCATATCCTCAAGGCCATGCTCTAGTAGGTCTGTGTTTTATTTTTTATTCACGTATTTGGTGCATAGGCCGAAAGGAGCCCAAAGTTGGGATCCTTGTGGATTGTTAACCAGAGCTCCTGTTCCATGTGGCTTGAGCCTCCTCCCAGCATGGAGGCCTCGGGGTTGTCAGACTTTTTACATTGTGGTTCAGAGCTCTGAAAATTTGTGTTCCCAGTGAGCAGGCGGGAAGCTCTATGGCCTATTATGATCTACCTTCAGAAGTCACAGTGTCATTTTTACCACCACTTTTATTTTATTTTATTTTATTTTTTGCGGTACGCGGGCCTCTCACTGTTGTGGCCTCTCCCGCTGCGGAGCACAGGCTCCGGACGCGCAGGCCCAGCGGCCATGGCTCATGGGCCCAGCCGCTCTGCGGCATGTGGGATCCTCCCGGACCGGGGCACGAACCCGTGTCCCCTGCATCGGCAGGCGGACTCCCAACCACTGCGCCACCGGGGAAGCCCCCACCACTTTTAATCTATTGATTGAAGCATTGACAAACCCTCTCAGATTCAAGAGAAAGGGAATAAATCCACCTCTCTATGGGAGGAATGTCAAAGAATCTGCAGCCATATTTTAAAACTGCCACAGTTAGTTCCATGCCCACAAATTATTTACATTCTCCACGTCCAAGTTCTCTCCTCCTAAAGTTTTATGTTACTTACTAAGGCATTAGGCTCAGGCTTAGGTGACAGGGTCTCCTAATATAAATCAGGTCCAGGTGGATGTTAGGCACCTTGCCTTAAGCTCTTTGGGTATGGTTCTGCCTCATCTGTAAACTGATGATTAAAGAGACAAGTTTTCTGCCACTCCTCCCTCAAATAAACCCAACATACAACAGTAGGACGAGTATAGGATAACTGCTAAGATACTCCTGTTCCAAAGTGGAGAAAACAGAAATGCATAGCAGTCATTGGTTTATATTAATTTTGAAATCCATTCCAGTATGTGATGTTCGCTTATTGATGAGGACTCTGTCCTGCACCCTGGGAGTGACTGGGACTTTCCCCTCTGTCCTGTGGGTCTTCGTTCCCATTCTCTGAATCATCCTCCCTTTCCCTATAAAAAGTAGCCAATGATTGTAATTTTTTTTCAGTCTGCTTTCTGCCGAAGTTTGGGCAGCCAAAGGCCTCATTTCGTTTTTTTGTTTGTTTTGTTTTATAAAATATTTATTTATTTATTTATTAGTTTATTTGTTTGGCTGTGCCGGGTCTTAGTTGCGGCATGCGGGATCTTCGTTACTGCCTGTGGGACCTTCGTTGTGGCATGCAGGATCTTTTAGTTGTGGCATGTGGAATCTTTAGTTGCAGCGTGCGAACTCTTAGTTGTAGCATGCATGTGGGATCTAGTTCCCTGACCAAGGATCAAACCCAGGCCCCCTGCATTGGGAGCACAGAGTCAGCCACTGGACTACCAGGGAAGTCCCTCATTTCAGTTTGTACCACCTCTGTTCCTCTCTATTCAAGCTTATATAGTTCCCTCAAAATCTCTGTGGATTTCTCATATCGCAATTTATAAAAAACCTGCTCCGTTAGATAAAGTCACCCACAAACCTCTGAGATTCCTTGTCTGCCTTGAGCCTCCGTGTGGCTGTTGTGTAGCAATGCCTTTAGATCTTTAGAAGCCCTACTGTTTAACAGAGATTGCTTGTAAGGTTTTCCCTGAAATTCTTAGAAGGCAGAAGAGGTCCGGAATGTGCCATCTCAACATGTGCCACTTTGGCTTGGGCCGTAGGCAACTGAGAGCAGATCCAGGGAGAGTTCTCTGTCCTTCCCTTTCCTGCCTAAAAGTAGGGCATAAAATTCCCTTTGTGAAGGTATCCTCCCTCTCCTGTACCAGGAAGTGGAGAGCAACTTCTCTCACTGGAGGTGGAGAGTCAGCCCTATGATGAGCCTGCGCAGACACACCTTACTGAAGTAGCCATCATCTGCCTTCAGTTTTCCTCATATATTTCCTAGCCGCTTCCCACATGTATCATTCCTCGAAGCCCAAACCTCCTTTCCTTTGTTAAAATGGTATACAAGGCCTTGAGTCTAGTTACTTCTTTGAGTTTCACTTCTTTTCTGAGAACTCCCATGCAGGTAAAATAGTAATAAAATGTGTGTTCTTTTTCTCCTGTTCACCTGTCTTTTGTCAGTTAAATTGGAAGGCTCCCAGGTACTGAGCCTAAGAGGAAAATAATTTTCCATCCTGACAAGGCCTTTTGTCTAGCTGAGTCTATGAAGCAGCACCTATACCTTTCTTAGGTGCTAACAAAGGGCTTTAAAGTCACGCCGTTGGCTTCATTTTTATTCTGAAAACACTTTTTTTTTTTTTTTTTTTACTGTGTCCTGGATTTGATCTTTGCTCAGAGAATCCTTTGCTGGCTAAGTTCCCGCTGAGCCCTCTACATTTCCTCTTAATCCTCACTGATAACTGAATGGTGTATTCTTTCTCTTCACCCTTTCACATCCTCTATAGGCAGCTAGAACAAGTTGGTGGCCCCTTTAATATCCCATCCAGAAATCTCCTCAGCCAGATTACTGAGTTTATTAAGTACATTTCCTATTTTCCCCGTTTTCCCAGGTGACAGTGTTGCCAAACGTTCTGCCAATACCTAACATGTATCTCCTTTCCTTCAGCATCCAATAACATTTTCCTAACTTTGTTCAAACTCTCACCATCAGCTTTCCCAATGCCTGCCTGACTTCTCCCTGCCAGCCGGTCCCCAAACAAGCACCACATTTTAGGCATTTTGATGGCAACATCCCATTTCCAGGTACCAAATTCTGTCCTGTCATCTATTACTGTGTAGCAAACCACCTCAAACAACAACTATTTCAATATGTTCATGGATTCTCTGAGGCGCAGGAGCTGTCTTTTCTCCACTGCCTGGAGCCTCAGCTGGGCAGTCTTGAATGGCTGGGGGCTTCTTTATTTACGTATCTGGCACCTCATTTGACATGACTCAGCTGGAACTGTTAACTGGAACCTCTGCATGTGGCTTGGGCCTCCTCACAGCTTGACAGCCTCAGGGTCATCAGACATCTTACATGGTGGCTCAGGCCTCCAAGAGCATGTGTTCGCAGCAAACAGTGTAGAGGCCACATGGCCTGTCATGACCTAACCACATGGAGTTACGTCCTCCATATTATATTGGTCAAAGCAGCCACAAGCCCGTCCAGATCCAAGGAGGGAGGACGTATATTCCACTTCTTGATGGGAAATCTGTGAACTTGTGGTCATGCTCTAAAATAGCCACATGCACACACATGCATTTATATATATATGTGCACAGGATACAGACTGAAAGGAATCACACCAAAATACGAGTGATTAAGACCACTGCTGTGGTGTTAGGAGCAATTTTGTTTTTGTTTTTTCCTTTTTCTTAGACTTCTGTATTTTTCAGATTTTCTATAATTATATTTATTTTGTAATAAGCAATTATTTTATGTTTTACTTTTGTATTATAACAAATTTCAAGAACATTAAAAAGAAACATAGTATAAGAAACTCCCATCACCCAGTTTTAATAACGATCAACTCGTAGCCAATTTTGCTTCGTTCACATCTCCCCAATATTCTGAAGAAAATGCAAAATATATAAATGCATCTCTAAATTTTTAGAATATATCTTTAAAAAATATGAATACTTTTATCTTTAGCATACCTTAAAAATAGCACTTCTGCACAGCAAAGGAATCCATCAACAAGATGAAAAAGGCAACCTACTGAGTGGGAGGAAAGATTTGCAAATCATATATCTGATAAGGGGTTAATATCCAAAAAATATAATATACAACTCAATAGCAAAAAAACCCATACAATCTGATTTTAAAAATTAGGCAGAGGATCTGAATACATATTTTTCGAGAGAAGACATGCAGATGGCCAACAGGTACAAGAAAAGATGCTCTACGTCATTAATCATTAAGGAAACCCAAACCACAATGAGATAATCAGCTCACACATGTTAGAATGGCTGTTATCAAGAAGTCAAGAAATAATAAGTGTTGGTGAGGGTGTGGAGAACAGGGAACCCCCGTACACTGTTGGTGGGAATGTAAATTGGTGCAACCACTATGGAAAACATTGGTGAGGGTGTGGAGAACAGGGAACCCCCGTACACTGTTGGTGGGAATTTAAATTGGTGCAACCACTATGGAAAACAGTATGGAGGTTCCTCAAAAAATTAAAAATAGAACTACCACATGATCCAGCAATTCCACTTCTGGGTATTTAGCCAAAGAAATCAAAAACACTACTTTGAAGAGATACATGCACCCCCATGCTCACTGCAGCATTATTTACAATTTCCCAGATATAGGAGCAACCTAAGAGTCCATCAATGGATGAATGAATAAAGAAAATATGGTATATATATAATGGAATATTATTTAGCCATAAAAAGAATGAAATATTGCCATTTGTGACAACATGGCTGGACCTTGAGGCATTATGCTAAGTGAAATAAGTCAGACAGAAAAAGACAAATACTGCATGATCTCTCTTACACGTGGAATCAAAAATAAAAAAGAACAAAAGCCAAAACAGAGCTCACAGGTACAGAGAGCAGATTGGTGGTTGCCTGAAGTGGGGTGGGGTGACAAAATAGGTGAAAGGAGTCAAAAGATACAAATTTCCAGCTATAAACTGAATGTCATGGGGTTGTAATGTACAGCGTGGTGATTACAGTTAATAACACTGCATATCTGAAAGTAGCTGGGAGAGTGGATCCTGAAAGATCTCATTACAAGAAAAACGTTTTTTATAACTGCGTACGGTGATGGATGTTAATTAGACTTATTGTGGTGATCATTTTGCAATATATACAAACATTGAATTATCATGTTGTACACCTGAAGCTGTTAAAATGTTATTTCAATTATACCTCAATTTTAAAAAACAGCAGTTCTTCTTTAATATCATCAAATATCTAGTCTGGGGCTTCCCTGGTGGCGCAGTGGTTGAGAATCTGCCTGCCAATGCAGGGCACATGGGCGCGAGCCCTGGTCCGGGAAGATCCCACATGCTGCGGAGCAGCTAAGCCCGTGCGCCGCAACTACTGAGCCTGTGCTCTAGAGCCCGCGAGCCACAACTACTGAGCCCACGTACCACAACTACTGAAGCCCGCGCGCCTAGAGCACGTGCTCCGCAACAAGAGAAGCCACTGCAATGAGAAGCCCGTGCACCGCAACGGAGAGTAGCCCCCCCTCGCCACAACTAGAGAAAGCCTGGGCACAGCAATGAAGACCCAATTCAGCCAAAAATAAATAAATACATTTATTTAAAAAAATTATCTAGTCTGTGTTCAAAGTTACAATTGTCTCATAAATGACACAAATGTCCTGTAAATGTTTTTATTTTATAGTTTTGTTTTTTAAAAATGAGGTGCAAAAAAAAGGTTCGCAAATTATGATCCGTTGCTATATCTCTTACGGCTTCATTAATCTATAGTAGAGATTAACTCTTCAGTCTCTTGGGTTTTTTTAATCTTACAATTTAGTTGTTGAAAAAACAGGTTTAGGGGACTTCCCTGGTGGTGCAGTGGTTAAGACTCTGTGCTCCCAATGCAGAGAGCCCGGGTTCCATCCCTGGTAAGGGAACTAGATCCCACATGCATGCCACAACTAAGAGTTTGCATGCCGCAACTAAGGAGCCTGCATGCCACAACTAAAACCTGGCTCAACCAAATAAAAACAAATAAATAAATATTAAAAAAAAGAAAAAGAAAACAGGTTTATTTGTCCCCTGGAGAAGTCTATATTCTGGTTTGTTGATTATATCACCACAGTATATACTCATATTCATAAATATATAAATATATTCTCCCTTTCTGAGAGAAATGATAAATGGATGTATACTATACACATGAAGAGTTATTTTGAAAACATGATTGTAACTGTAGCTGAAAGGAATCCAAAGAGGTCTCCTGAAATTTCACCAGAAATTGTATTAAAGAGGATCAGAGCATAGAAGTGGTAAATTAAATGAAAAGTATAAAGAAATCCGTGGAGGATGTTGGCATCAGGGGAGGGAAAAGAAAAAAGGAATCAAATGTAATGGGAAATTATAATCTAACAATGAAAAACCAGTAAGAGGCATAAAGGACAGGATGGGAAGAAGGGAGATGCTAGTTGCACTGAATTCATTGATGCATTCATTCCTTCAATGAGTCGTTCCCTATTTACTGAGCACCTATCCAGCACAGGGCTATATTTTATGTATTATAGCACTCATAAAACTATTAGAGGAAAGTCACAATGGAAAAAGGAAGTATGTGGAAAAGAAACATGGAAACTCTTTATATAGTTTCCTGGATATTTGTTTGGCTTAGCATGTCCCAGAATTAGGTCAGAAGAAGTGGGGTGCAGTCGGCTTTCTCAGATGATGGACCTTTGTCAGGGTTGATATGAGAGGTGTGACATCCGTGCCTGGCAACCCTCAGGGGCAGAGCCTTCAGTTTTAGGACTTGAAAACTGACATTTGCAATGAACAAATTTAAGAAATTTTTGCAAACTTTATTAATTTATTTTTAAAAATCTATCTATTTTTTTTCCACCCAAATGTGACACAGTTATTGTGAAAAATACAAACCATCAGAAACATAAATTATTAAAAGTGAAGCCACCCAAACCACTAGTGTCTACTAAATTTTTCCAGATTCATATTATTCTTTTTCTCTACTTGCAAACATTTATAAATTTCTGAACTTCTTGACACAGAATAATTTCTTCCTTGGAAACTAGCTAATGACAGCTAACATTTATTGAAAGAAGCTGAATAATTTGCCTCAGGTCACACAGCCAGTAAATGGTGGACCAAGGATTCAAACCCAGACAGTGCAGCTTTTAGAACACATGCCATAAGGGCTTTCTAGGGAAGTGGTATCCAATAGAAAGAGAATCCAAATCTCATATGCGATGTAAAATTTTTAGTAGCCATATTAAAAAGAAGTAAAAAGGAACAGCTGGAATTGATGTTAACATATTTTGTTTAACTCAATATATCCAAATTACTATCATTTTAACATGCAAACAATATGAAAATTATTAATGAGATATTTAACAGTGTTTCACATGAAATCTAAATTTAATGTGCATTTGGCACCTCCAGCACATATCAGTTTGGATTAACCAGATTTCAAGTGCTCAGCAGCCGTGTGCAGCCAGTGGCTACTCTACTGGACAATGCGGGCTATGGAGTTTGAGTTGTTCATTCACAGACGTTGACTGTGGGCCCACTATGTGTCATGCATCATGCTTGGTGCGGGGGAATCAGTGGTGAACGAAACACAGGGCTCACACTCTAGAGGAGGAAGCAGAGGAAAAGCAGTAAATAAATCAAGAAGTACACACCACAGGGAAGTCATGGGATTGTGATCATTGCTATGAAAAGAAGAGAAAGAGAGAGAGAGAGACAGAGGAAGGAAGGAAGGGAAAAGAAAGGAAGGAAGGCAGGAAAAAGAAAAAGAGAAAGAAAGAAAAAGAAAAAAGAAAAGAAAGGAAGGAAGGAAGGAAGGGAGAACGGAGGGAGGGAGGGAGGGAGGAAGAGACATGTAAAGAGTTACTCGGGGGCCTACTTTAGCTAGGGTGGCCAGGAGAGATGTTTTTGCAGAGGTGACATTGGAATAGAGACCTCGGTGACAAAAGGAGCAATAACAATGACAACAATAAAAGGCGGGTTCTTGCGGAAGGTGCTGCTCTGAGTGCTTTCCATACACTAACTCACTGTAGCTTCACAAAAACGGATTAGGCTGGGGCTATTATTATCCCCATTTTCCAGACGAGGAGACCGAAGTGCAAGAGGTGAAGTAAATGGCCCACGTTTACACAGCAGCTGGGAAGGAGCCACTGAAGCAGACCCCAGGAAGAAGAGCTGTTCGGGCAGAAGAACTCATGTGAAGCCTCAGGGGGACGGTAGCAGGCTGACCAACGACCCCAAACATCGCCAGGTCCTAATCCTGGAACCTGTGGATGTTGCCCTGCAGGGCGAAGGGACTTTGCAGGCGGGGAAGTTCATCCTGGATCATCCGGTGGGCCCAGTGCCGTCACGGGGCTGCTTATACGCGGGGGGAAGAGGGAGATTTGGCATCACATATGTGAGGCCTGTGGAAGCAGAGGTTGCTGTGATGGGTGGAAGGGCAGGAACCAAGGAGTGCAGGCCCTGCCGACAGTTCAGGCTTCGGCCTTAGAAGTGTAAGACGATAAACTTGTGTCGTTCAAAGCCACTAAGTTTGTAGTAATTTGACGGCAGCGATAGGAGCCACCCGTGTGTCTTTTCTCTGTGCTCTTTCTGGCCTCCAGTTCTTCTTCCCGGCTCTTCTCTCTGCAGAGAACTCCCTCCCTTGGTCCCCTCTCTCCAGCTCGCCTCCTTCCAACTCTGCTAAGATCCCCTGGAATCCCCCAGGCTTGGTGTCCCCTTCCTCTGTATTCCTTGAACACTTCGCATAAATCTGTGTCCAGGCACTAATCATACTGTATTATAATGTGCCCTTTCACTAGTCTGATTCTTGCTTTTGATTTGATGTTGGATTTCTTGAGAGAAGGGATCCTATATTTTGCCTTTTTCTATCCCCAGTAATTGGTGCAGGGTCTGGTAAAACTGTTAGCAGTTCATCCAACTTTATGGAATAAAAACCAACAATAACAGAAAACTGCAATAAGGAATCACACCATACGAAGTCCCATAATAAAGGCGATTTGCTCCACAGTCCTGGGATTCTCCGGCCAGGGTCTAACAGGCACAATAGAGTGGGACTGTGTCTTCCTGTCCCCACACCCTCACACCCCCGGAGCCGTCCCCTTCCCTCCCCAGGCAGTCTGACCTTGACCTGTCTGAGGCATCCTAAGTCCCACAGCTTCCCCAGTGCTGTGTAGGCTGACACCCCGCCTATACTGGTTGTTGAGGCTAAGAGCTCAGCCAGTGATGGATGAGCGGGGGAAGTGTTTAGGGCTTCTGGGAGCTGCCCCAGCTGTAACTTGATACATCGGTTGCACTTTCTGTAGGAAAAGCAACAATTTCGTCAATGTTCTTTTAAACCATGCCCATTTCTTCTAGACATAAAGTAAGGTTCAAATAAGAAAAAGATTTAAAAATCATCTGTAATCTCTCTACCCACAGTTAATCATTAATAACATTAAAAGTAGTATTATTAATGTTAAAATGAGTACATTGCTAATTAATATATAGAATGAAGAAGAACATAAAGTGAAATGTAAAAGAATACCCAGTTCCACTCCCCAGAGTTAACCACTATGAATATTTGGTTATACTTTTGTCTAGCCTTAAAAAAACACAACAACTATAAAGCAACTAAAAAAAAACCAAACAGCAACAGTATTGTAAACAAATAATAAAAATCCCACAAAACCTACTAAGATGAATTCCATTTCTTTAAAAAAAAATCTTAGTCTTGTTTTTACAAATGGCTAAACTACTCTAGTGGCAGACATGCTTGTATTTGTACATGAGCTGTATGGTCTCTCAAATACTCAGTGTACAGGATTGAGGAGGACTCTCGCAATATGTGTTTGTTTACCCATCAAATACCTGCATTTTATAAATGGTGAAAATAGCACAGCTGAAAGCGAGCTCTTAACCTGCCTTTACTAGTTACTGGCTGAACTAAGTAAAGAAACCTGGAGTCTTGAGTTTCCATTTCTGGTCTCTGTTCCTCATCCCTGAGGAACTGACAGCTAAGTGGCACCATAAGTGACAGCCTGGATAAATAAATAGTACGTGTGAAGTGCTTTTATTTAACCTCCAAGGTTAAATAAAGTTCAGGGTGAAGCCATAGAGTTTACCTGTGAATATGGGCCTAGTTTTGACTATTTTCAAGAATCTGGCCTTTGTGGCTGATTTATTTTCTTTAAACATGCTTTATGCTTCCAGAATCAGCTACAAGGCTGGCCTTGGAAAAGGAACCTCCTTACTTCCAGGAGAAATTGGTTACATTTGCAAAACAGTTTGAAAAGTTAACATCTGAAATGGAGTCTGTATTTGTCTATTTACTTTCATAACAGGGCAGAAGATACAGACTCCACAACAAACAACAGTGACAACCTTACAAAAGTCACTCTCGTGTTCCACCCTTGCTAGGGCTCAGTTCTACACTCAGAGTTTGCTCTTGGGAAAATTTTTTTTTAACCATATATTTACCCTTTCCTTCCGAGCATCTAATGCAGGAAAGGGTCCATAACAGGCCTATAATTGTAGGCTAGACTGAATGATTGATACAATAGTTAATTTGTATTTTATTTTCATCCATGCATTCAACAAGCCTATCCTGAAGACTTTCCACTTGCCAGGGCATTGTGTTAGGGGCTGGGAAATGCACACGTGAGGTCCATTGGCCTTCATCACCCATCTCTAACCTTGTGAGTCTCCCCTGTTTAGCATCAGCTGGAAGCGGAAACCTACATTTCCCAGAAGTCTTAGCAGCAAGACTTCTGGGTGCAGTTAAGGTTCTGCAGTCACGTAATGTCTGGAAGACAGAAAGAAGGCAGAAGTCATTCTTCCTGTGATAGTCGTGGCTGACTGATTCTGGCAGATGTGAGTATTTCCTTGGCCAAACTCCACATTCCACTGTTTGGCCATCCTCTTCTCGGACGTGGGGCAGCTGTGGAAAGATCAGCAGTTTCCAGACCTCTGATTACAACCATGGTAAAATGACCCTGAAGCCAAAAGTCCAATGGTAGCTTATATTCCAATGACTTTGTAAATGCTGAATCACCATTTGCTTGAAATACCTCAAGTGGTTTCTATTTTCACACTGAATCTTTTCAGATGAAAGAAATAAGTAGGATTGACCTTAAGAAGCTTACCGTCTATTAGAGGGGAGAGACAATGCAAGATGATTAGGGAGATAATAAAGGTGTGAATGCAACAGGTATTATGGGAGTAAAGAGTGAGAGCAGGGCCTGGTGAAGGGGTGTCCTAGGTGCCTATTACTGCATAGCAAACGTAGGGGTCCGTGCCTCTCACAGTTTTCTGGATTGACCGGACTTGGCTGGGCAGTTCCGCTGGCCTCATGCAGTTGCAGTCAGATGGTGTCTGGGACTGGGGTTTTCCAGAGGCTCCACGGAGACACTGCGATGCCAGGGCCTCCCTCCATCTCCACATCTCCCAGGGCTTCTCCTCTCCACGCAGCATCTTCACGTAGTCTCGCCAGCAAGGTAGCTCCCCAAAGCACACAGGTCAGGCCTTCCTTTAGGCCCAGAACTGGCCTAGCATCCATTGTGCTGCAGTTTTCTGGTTTGAGTCATAGGCCCAGCCCAGGCCTAGTGGGTGGGGACTACCCCAAGAGGCAGGATTTATGGGGGCCGCCTCGGAAACTAGCTAGCCATCACAGAGGGACACTCCGGAAGCTGGGGACGGTTCACGGAGCACGTCCAGTGGTTGATGAGCTAGCAGACCTGAGAGAGGACCCAGGGCCTGGTTCAGAGCCCAGCAGAGCTGTCACTCAATAAACCTCAATGTAGGGAAGGCTGGAGGAACAGAGGGCAGGCCGGCGGGCACAGGAAGGGTAAGTCAGTAGCCCTCCTGGTTTAGAGGCAGCCCAGTGGGTGCAGGGCCTGCACATATACTCATGGGCTCAGAGAATGGAGGTCCCTGAGGGTCCAGGCTGGGGGACTTGGACGTGACCCTTCAGATGGTGGAGGCCACTGAGCAGCTCCGGGTAACGGAGGGGCACAGCCACATCCCCATATTAGAAGGATCCCTCTGGCCTAAGCGAGGTGACGAGGGACGGGGGGAAATGGAGCTGGAGATAGTGTGACCAGTGAGGCTCCCGCAGTGGGGCTGGTGAGAAAGGAGGAGGGTGTGAGGAAAGCATGGTGGAAGCAGAGGCGGAAATAGACTTGAGACAGTCCAGGAGGGGACAATGAAGAGACCCAATATTCTATGATTTATGGTGTGACTAAGAGGATTTGAATGCATATGAGGACATTTATCTTAATAGGGGGCATTTCCCTCTGTATATTTTTATTATAAAATCATACATTATATAAACATACACATGTACGTGTGTATATGTATGAGATATATATATATGATTTAAAAATAAACACAACATAAGAAATAGTACATTCCCAATGCTTCTGAAGTAAAACAAAATGTGAACTTTGTGTAACATGATGTTTTAAATTAATGATCCAGATTTCCCCCCATCTCATTCCTTAATAACATGTCTTTGGAGACAAAAGACACCCTATCTTTCTTCACAGGGATCCCATCTCACCAAAGCAGTATAAAAACATAACTTCAATAACAATTCAGACTCCAAGTCCAGGCCTTAAATGGATAAGCTAAGTAGTCGGATATTTCCATATAGATAAACTTTAAGTCTATACGGGGTCTCCAAGGAGCCAAGAAGGGATGCTTAGCGAAGCTTTTGGAAAAGAAGAATGTAAACGGCACAATTTCCCCCTCCACAGTTCAGCCTTACCCTTAAAACACATTGACTTGCCTCCTGGTCCAAGATCTAGTCAGGAGACAGAAGAGAACCAAGTGACTCAGCAGGGAGAGGAATCAGGTCCATGAAACCTGAACAGGTAAGAAGGGCCACTAAGGTGTCCAGGAGGTAGTAACTGCAAAACCCAGCTACCACCCTAGGGCTGGTGCGACAAAATAGGGGTTGTAAATTAAAAAACCTTAGAAACCGGAAGGAGGCGGCCCCTGGAGCTGAGACTCACATCTCTGAGGGGGGCTGCCTGCCAACAGTGGTGACGTGTTTGTGAGGTGGTTGAGGCCTTGAGGGGCTGCTGACACTGGGAAAAGTGCAAACTGGATTACACTGCTACTCATGGAATAAACCGCCACTATCAGAAGACGCCTGGCCTGGCTCTCAGGAGGTGACCAGGAAGCAGAAAGGAAGAAACAAGTCCTGCCTTCAGCCCTCAAGCCTCCCTGCAGCACCTCCTCCCGACTGGCAGACCTGAACCAACAGCCAGATGCCAAGGGAGAAAAACACTTGTCCTGTGTCGGCTCAGCTCCTGCGTCACTAGGCAGGGTATGGAAGGGTGGGTTTGAGGACGAGAAGTAAGAGCTTAACCATTGTATCTGGAGTGAAAAATATTTGACATGAGTTCTACCCCACTGCTCTGCTCTCCCTTCTCTTTCATTATTAGCCCAACTTTTTCCCTCCAAAGAGAATTTGAGTCACTTTCCAATACAGGCACATACTTAATAGGACATTAAAAAAAAAGGCTTAAAAGAGATAAGAAAGAAACACCAAACACCAATTCAGAACAGTGTTTTCCAAACTTTGTATGGCAAAGTAGAAATATATTTTATATTATGATTTATTAGACATATACATATATAACTGAAAAAGTTTCATGAAGCAATCCTTATCCTCACTATGCATAATGCACTCATATTTTCTATTTTATTTTTAAATAAATTTATTTATTTATATTTTGGATGTGTTGGGTCTTCGTTGCTGCGCGCGGACTTTCTCTAGTTGCGGTGAGCGGGGGCTACTCTTCGTTGCCGTGTGCGGGCTTCTCATTGTCGTGGCTTCTCTTGTTGCGGAGCACGGGCTCTAGGCGCGCACGCTTCAGTAGTTGTGGCACGTGGGCTCAGCAGTTGTGGCTCGCGGGCTCTAGAGTGCAGGCTCAGTAGTTGTGGCGCACGGGCTTAGTTGCTCCGCGGCATGTGGAATCTTCCCGGGCCAGGGCTCAAACCTGTGTCCCTTGCATTGGCAGGCGGATTCTTAACCACTGCGCCACCAGGGAAGCTCCATAATGAACTCTTATATTTTCTATTTTATTTTATTTAATTAAGAAAACTTCTGATAACAACCCACGACACTGACATCATCAATGGCTAATACGTTGCAACCTCCTCGTTTAAAAATGCTGATTTAGAGGAAGAAGAGATACAATGTTTATAATGACACATAACATTGAGGGCCCATTTCCATACCAAAAAGTACTTTTCACATACATTATTTAACCCTCACCACAATCCTGTGAGGTGGGTATTTCCCCCAATTTACCAATGAGAAAACAGACTTAAAGATACAAAGTCATTTGCCATGTAGTTCAGAAGAGTGATGAATGGTGAACGCAGAAATGGAAGCCAACTTTTTCTGACGGAAAATCTCAGTCTTCCTCAATCCGCTTTGCCAGGATGAGAGACATGGTTGAGTTTAGTTTTGAGCTTTCAAGCAGACAAGGCAAACAATACCTTGTACAGTGTTCACTGTCTGATGAAAGTAAGCATGCACATTTGTCCGAAGAAACTTCCTTCTTGCACTAAATCCCAGCACATGGGTTCCACAAGTGGGCTATGTATAAAAATGAGTATTGTTTTCATCTGTGGCTTTTGCAGAAGGCACCAAATTATGATGAAAAAATTTTAAATGCAGACTCTTGGTAACAGTGGTGGAGACGGCTAGCTGTCCCCAATATCCATTCTACCCTTCTTCCTTTAATGCTGTTCCCTCCCATTAAAAACATTTTTTTAGTTATTATTTTAATTAAAAAAATTGTTTTTGAATTTTATTTTGTTTTTTTATACAGCAGGTTCTTATTAGTTATCCATTTTATACATATTAGTGTATATAGGTCAATCCCAATCTCCCAATTCATCCCCCGCCCCACCCCACCACTTTCCCTCCTTGGTGTCCATACGTTTGTTCTCTACATCTGTGCCTCAGTTTCTGCCCTGCAAACCGGTTCATCTGTATCATTTTTTCTAGGTTCCACATATATGCGTTAATATACGATATTTGTTTTTCTCTTTCTGACTTACTTCACTCTGTATGACAGTCTCTAGATTCATCCACGTCTCTACAAATGACCCAGTTTCGTTCCTTTTTATGGCTGAGTAATATTCCATTGTATATATGTACCACATCTTCTTTATCCATTCATCTGTTGATGGGCATTTAGGTTGCTTCCATGACCTGGCTATTGTAAATAGTGCT
>NC_041226.1:5682649-5683515 GCF_002837175.3 Physeter macrocephalus | reverse complement strand
TGTGTCTTTTTGAATTATGTTTTTCTCTGGGTATATACCCAGTAGTGGGATTGCTGGGTCATATGGTAATTCTATTTTTAGTTCTTTAAGGAACCCCCATACTTTTCTCCATAGTGGCTATATCAATTTACATTTCCACCAACAGTGCAAGAGGGTTCCCTTTTCTCCAAACCCTCTCCAGCATTTGTTGTTTGTATATTTTCTGATGATGCCCATTCTAACTGGTGTGAGGTGATGCCTCACTGTAGTTTTGATTTGCATTTCTCTAATAATTAGTGATGTTGAGCAGCTTTTCATGTGCTTCTCGGCCATCTATATGTCTTCTTTGGAGGAATGTCTATTTAGGTCTTCTGCCCATTTTTGGATTGGGTTGTTTGTTTTTTTAATATTGAGCTGCATGAGCTGTTTATATATTTTGGAGATTAATCCATTGTCCATTGATTCGTTTGCAAGTACTTTCTCCCATTCTGAGACTTGTCTTTTCATCTTTTTTGTAGTTTCCCTTGCTTTGTAAAAGCTTTTAAGTTTCATTAGGTTTAGTTTTGTTTAGTGTCATTTGTTTAGTTTTGTTTTTATTTCCATTCCTCTAGCAGGTGGATCGAAAAAGATCTTGCTGTGATTTATGTCAAAGAGTGTTCTTCCTATGTTTTCCTCTAAGAGTTTTATGGTGTCCAGTCTTACATTTAGGTCTCTAATCCATTCTGAGTTTATTTTTGTGTATGGTGTTAGGGAGTGTTCTAATTTCATTCTTTTACATGTAGCTGTCCAGTTTTCCCAGCACCACTTATTGAATAGACTATCTTTTCTCCATTGTATATCCTTGCCTCCTTTGTCATAGATTAGTTGACCATAGGTGCATGGGTTTA
>NC_041226.1:5650405-5682181 GCF_002837175.3 Physeter macrocephalus | reverse complement strand
ATTTCTCTTTCAGATTTTTCATCATTAGTGTATAGGAATGCAAGAGATTTCTGTGCATTAATTTTGTATCCTGCTACTTTACTAAATTCATTGATTAGCTCTAGTAGTTTTCTGGTAGCCTCTTTAGGATTCTCTATGTATAGTATCATGTCATCTGCAAACAGTGACAGTTTTACTTCTTTTCCGATTTGGATTCCATTTATTTCTTTTTCTTCTCTGATTGCTGTGGCTAATAATAGTGGTGAGTGGGTAACCTTGTCTTGTTCCTGATCTTAGTGGAAATGGTTTCAGTTTTTCACCATTGAGAATGATGTTGGCTATGGATTCATTATATATGGCCTTTGTTATGCTGAGGTAAGTTCTCTCTATGCCTACTTTCATAAATGGAGGGTTTTTATCATAAATTGGTGTTGAATTTTGTCAAAAGCTTTTTCTGCATCTATTGAGATGATCATATGGTTTTTCTCCTTCAATTTGTTAATATGGTTTATCACATTGATTGATTTGCATATATTGAAGAATCCTTGCATTCCTGGGATAAACCCCACTTGATCATGGTGTATGATCCTTTTAATGTGCTGTTGGATTCTGTTTGCTAGTATTTTGTTGAGGATTTTTGCATCTATTTATTTATTTTTTAATTAAAAAACAATTTTTAAAGAATGGTGTTTTTTAAAAAAAATTATTTATTTATTTATTTATTTGGTTGCACCAGGTCTTACTTGCAGCTCGCGGGCTCCTTAGTTGCAGCCCTTTCCAGCTCCTTAGTTGCGGCACTTGGGATCCTTAGTTGTGGCTTGCGGGCTTCCTTAGTTGTGGCTTGCTGGCTCCTTAGTTGTGGCATGTGAACTCTTAGTTGCAGCATGCATGTGGGATCTAGTTCCCTGATCAGGGATTGAACCTGGGCCCCCTGCATTGGGAGCTCAGTCTTAATCACTGCACCACCAGGGAAGTCCCTTTTTATATTAAAAAAAAAAAGAAACCCCTCCCATTTTTAATTAGACAAACGACCATCCAGAATAAAGACTACACTTTCCAACCTGCCAACCAGCCATGAGTTTTCATGTAACTAAGTACTGTTCATGAAGTGTAAGCAGGTGTGGCGTCACTTCCTTGAAGTGTCATTCAGGAAAAGGGGTTGGTATTCATTTTTTTATTGCTGCAAAGTCAAATTACTACACAGCAGCACAGAATAACAAGAATGTATGCTCTCTCAATTTCTGCAGGTCAAGAGTCCCCCTTTGGCTCAGCAGGTTTATCTGCTCTGGGTTTCACAAGGTCAGAATCAAGTTGCTGGCCAGCTGAGCTCTGCTAGGGAGGCTCTGGGAAGAACTTGGGTTGCTGGCAGAATCCAGGTCCTGTGGTTATAGGACTGAGGTCACCATTTCCTTGCCAACTATCACCTGGAGGCATCCCTTAGCTCCTGGAGGTCTCTCTCCAGTCCTGGCATGTGGGTCCCGCATCCCAGAGCCAGTAATGGCACCTGAATCCTCTCACACACAGAATCTCTCTGATTTTTCCTTCTGCTGAGCTCTTGGATTCCGGCTGGAGAAGGTTTTCTGCTCTTAAGGGTTTGTACGATTAGACTGGGCCCACCAGGTAATCCAGGATTAAGTTAAGTTAAGGTCCCCAACTTAACTACATCTGTAAGGTCATTTTTGTCCTATAACAGAACATGCCCACAGGTTCAAGGGATTATGAGGTAGACATCTTTCAGGGGTCAATATTCCCCCCATCATAGGGGCCTACCCTTCTTCCTTTGTTCCTTCCCTCCTGCTGCTTAGAAAGTGGGTGTCATAGCTGGAGTGCCCTATGGGACCGTGAAATGAGGGGCAAATTTAGGGGTAGCAGAAAGGGAAGTCAAAGTAACCTGGGCCCCAGGCAATTCTGAAACAATATTCCAGTCCTGAATCACCTGCCTCCAGACTTCTGTGTAGGAGAGAAATTAACTTCACTCTTCAGCCTCTGCTATTTGGGGTTTCCAGTAGTCACAGCTAAACCTAACCACACAGTAACATCTAAGGAAATGACTTATTAAGGAGGTCTGGGACAATCACCTATTTTGGGGAGCCTATGGACCCCTAAACAAATTCCACTTTGTAAAGAGACTTTCTATCTTTGGTCAACATACAATCCCTAAATTAGCTCAAACATGTATACCTTTCATATAAAGCTAGTTGAACTGGGGCATCAGTGCTGTCTGAAGTGTAACTTCAGCATGACTGGTTTTGCCTCTTTATCTGACAGAGTTAGTAGTTTATTTTTGCTCCTGCTTGGTCAGCACCAATGTGGTTTTTCAGCCCAGACACTCTCTTGTGAAGATCCAGGACAATACCTAGCTACCCCCATCAGAGGGAGGATCTGAGGACCCAGACAAAAAGGCACACATTCATTTTGTGTCACTTGTTGTCAGCTCTGAGGTCTTCTGCGTGAAGTGCTGTCCTTGCTCTAGCGAGACGAGAAAGACCTCAGTTTTGTGTCAGTTGTTGTCACCTCTGAGGTCTTCTGAGCGAAGTGCTGTCCTTGCTCTAGCGAGATGAGAAAGGCCTGTTTTGTGTCACTTGTCAGCTCTGAGGTCTTCTGCGCGAAGTGCTGTCTCTGCTCTAGCGAGAAGAGAAAGACCTCAGTTTTGTGTCACTTGTCAGCTCTGAGGTCTTCTGCGCGAAGTGCTGTCTCTGCTCTAGCGAGACGAGAAAGACCTCAGTTTTGTGTCACTGGTTGTCAGCTCTGAGGTCTGCTGTGCAAAGTGCTGTCCTTGCTCTAGCGAGACGAGAAACACCTCAGTTTCTGGAGGAACCGCCCCACCCACCCGTGTATGCGCTCTTAAATACATGATTGTATTTAACCCTCACTCAATCACATGAGATCGCGTTACCGGTAATTTACAGGCGAGTAGACAGGCTCAGAGGGATTAAGTTATTTGCCCTTGTTCAGAAGAGCCATAAAGAGTGGATGCAGAAGGAGAAGCTAAACCCTTCCAGAGCGCTGAGAACCAGCACTGTTAATTTCTGTATTTGTCCAGAGATCCTCCCCTCTCTTCTCCACTGGATCTCAGGACAACGGGCGTCATGAAAGTTGGCTTGTGCTTTACAAAGTCTGTGTGTTTGTGTGTCTCCTCACCTAGAGGAGAAATAATCTGTACTTCTGGTCTAGAAAATTAGACTTTCAACATTAAATTAAAATAAACCTTGCATTTATTTATTGCAATAAATTCAATTGTACAGTATTTTCTATTTGTTTTTCAATCTTGGAGATTATTTTGTACATTTTATTGTGTTTCTAAAACTACTGAAGTGGAAATAGTTCCATGTAATATAACAATTTCAAATTGGCAGTATATCCAGACATATCCAGATAGGTGAAACTTCTGAATTTTTTAGAGCATGTATAAGTAGGAGAAATAATTTTTCAAACTCTCATTACTTTGGACATAAGACTAATTGAGAATTCAGGAAAATATCAGAATTTATTCAAATGATATAAATTACAGCAAAACTGTTATAATTTTGTATGTGTAATTATGACTAGATGTGAGAGTTCAGTGTATTCTATAATGCAGAAAGAATCTTGACTGTATGCTGATGAAACAGCATATATTTAAGGTGTCTATATGTTCTGTGTTTAGAGAAAGACTAAATAATTCAACTTGAAAGTGAATTATAAAATATTGCTTAAGGCTAGAGCTATCTATGCTTTCAAAAGGCATAGCATTTCACTTATAGAGAAAAATAATTTTAGTTTAAAAGGAATAAAATTTTATTGTCCATTCTATCTCATGATATATAAATGTAGCATACTTTAATATGGGAACCTGGCATTGGCAGGTAATCACTAGGTAGCCTAAAAGACCTGTATCAGTCACTTTCACTCTCTAAACAGCTACTGGTAGCTACTATTTGTAGAGCTTGACCTCTTCTTCCTACTTGGAGTCACCCGCAGATCCTTTCCCTGCAGCTGTCCACAAGGTGCTACAAGCTGTCCACATGTAGCAATTTCCTGAAGGCTGGCTGCCAGCTGAGTGGCTCCATCACTCCCAGTTCTTTTTCAGGGAAGCCTTTCTCCTTCCTGCTGCCCTGCCTCAGTTTCCCATCAGGTTTATCGCTCCCCCATCTAGCTTGTCAGAATGGCTTTGAGTAAAATTTGATTTAGTGTTAACCCAGAACTTCCCTCTTCTGACCCTTCTAAGTACTTGATTTTCAGGAGGGTTTCTAGGCGATGCTGTTGAAGTATGAAAGACCTCAGTTGTGAACTTTTTTCTTAGAAAAACAATTTTAATTCCTTATGCAATCGTGCAATACTTCAGCAATCAGCCAGCTTCTACCAAAGTTCCAACCTGTGTTCTTCTAAAGACAGCTTTTCCTGCCTGCAAACACTGTGTCAACACAAAGAATTGAGACAGTTACCTAAGTGGACAGTTTTCATCAGCAGCAATGTCATCAGGCACTTGGGAGATGGCTGCGCTGGGTGGGGAACTAAAAAGAGTATATAGTAAGGTGTCCGTGGCTCCTAGCTGCACACCGATCATTGTCACCCTTGCAATGCACATAAGGCATGCCCTAAACACCTGCACACAGATGCACACAGGCCAACAAACAAAACCAGACACACGAAGATAGACTCCCCCTAAGACACACCCACACCTACATAGAAACCCAGATCTGGGGAGGAAGAGAAGGAGGAAGAGAATGGGAACGGAAGAACAGGCAGACTTCACCGACTTGAAAGGGCAGTGCCATACTTAGATTTCATTCACACTTAAATGCATTGAACGGAACTAGTTGAAGGAGAGGATATGGAGAGAGTGACGGCCCTGGACGCAGGGCCAAGATTAATCTGGGAAACCAAAGCAGCCTTTGCGGTTCAAAAGGAGAAATTTGGGGAACCTGAGTGGCTCCTATGGACTCTGATCGATTTACCGATAATCAGTCCAATCTCCTGCTGTGACGACCATCAGGCCAACAACTGTGCGGCTTCCAGAGCTGTCCGGCACGGAGAGTAAGAGCCCAGTAAACCTTGCTGGGTGCATTCAGGCGCCGGTCCCGGATCGAAAGGGGCAAGTGAATTGCAGGCGCCAAACGCGTTGAAAACAACAGGCAGGACCTGAAATCACCACCAACTCAGATGTTGTTATTGCGTGGTATGAATTTGGCTTTTAAGGTGAGCACGTCTTCGAGTAACCGTAAGCAAAACTACAGGAAGGACTTTATCGCGAAAGAAAAGGGGACTTTGTCGGGCACTGTTGCGGACACCGTGAGACCCGACGCTGCGCACGAGGAGGCCCGGGGTCCTCGACCCCGGCTCCGGCTCCGCGTGGCTCCTGGGGTTGGATGTGTGTGTGCGGCGCGGAGCCCGCGCGGGATCTGCCGAATCCCGGGGCTACAGTCGTGGGCTGAGCCAGGACAGAGCTGCAGCCGCCCGGTCTGGGCGCGCCATGGGCGCCCGGCGGCGCTCCACGATCGTACCTCCCCGCGGGTGCAGGATTCCGGGAGGGGCGGTGGGGTTCGCGGTCCAGCGGGGATGCCCTTCGGCTCGTGGCGGACGTGGAGGCGCGGGCGCTCGGGCCGGCGCGCGCGCGCAGCGGCTGCGCTCTGCGTCGGCCGAAAGCCCGTCTCCCTCCGCGCCGAGGCCGCTTTCCCGGGCGTTCGCGGCGTGCGTCTGTTCGCCGAGGGCGAGGAGCGCGCCGTGCCCGAGAAGCAGAGGGGAGGCCGGCAGCCCCACGGCGGAGGTGGGTACCGCGCTCACCGCGGGTTCCGGCACCCGGCGGGGGCTTGAGGAGCCGGCTGATTTGTTTCGGGCTCCAGGGAGGTCTCGCCGTTCAGGACTCCTCGCTCGAGAGTCTGGGCCGCGCGCGTGGGCTCGGCTGGCCGGTCCGAGCGCCCCAGCGCCCCGTCGGCCGAGGGCGGCCGCGCAGACTCGGAGACGGGCACGTCCAGCCGCACGCGGGCCGCCCGGTGGGACCTGACCTGGGCCCAGCGGGCGGAGGGGTCGGGACGACGCGCTCCGTCCCGCTTCGGGTGAGGCGCCGCGTGGCTCCGGCCCCAGCCGGTCGCCCTCCTTGCTCTCTTCCGGGCCCATCTGGCGAGCCGGGCTCCGCTCTCCGCCGCCTCCCTTGGTCTCCCTGGGTCTCCCTGGGAGGCCGGCCTCTAATGGCAACTACACTTCGCCGCCGCCGCCGCCACGTGTCCTGGCGACTGTGCGCCAGGCCCGGTAATCAACTTGAAGGACATCATCTCATTTCGCCCTTGTGCCGAGCCCATTTTATGGAAGGGGAAGCGGAGAATTCAGGGGTTTGTTCCAGGGCGCGCGTAGTTAAGGGCTGGGGGGGGACCGAAAGCCGGGCCTCTTCTGCGCGGAGGCACCAGCCCCGGCGGCCGGGTCCCCAGCCCGGCAGAGCAGCAGAGCCGCACGCCGGCCGCAGTCAGACCGCGCCCTCCGCCGCCGAGCCCGGCCCCGGGCGCCCGCGCCTCTTCTCCTCGGGCTGGCGAGCCCTGGAACCGCCAGCGGGGAGGCCGCGGCGCGCGGTTGGGCCCGGAGCCTCGGAGGGGGCGGCGGCTTCCGCGTGGAGCCCTGAAGACCTCCTTGGCCTCCGAGGACAGGCCTCCGCACCTCCACCAACCGGGCGGCCGAGCTCCAGCGGGGCCTCCTTCCACACCACAGCATCGGCTTCCCTGGTGCCAGATGAGGACAGCCTCTCCGGGTGAAGGATGCTGTGGGCAGTCCATGTATGAGGAAGCGCGGCGTTAAAGCTAGGACGCGCTCGGTAAAGATCAGTGGTTATACGACCAAGAGGAGGTTTGTCAAAGCAGAGGGGCTGCGGGAGACTCGGGAAATCTCTGCAGCGGCGATTCCCCAGCTGCTTCCGAAAATGATGACGATAATAAAACAACCAGTATTTGTGGAGGGTTGACTACTTTCTAGATACCGAATTAAGCGCTTTACATGTATTCTTTGGTTTAAACCTCACATCTCTATGAGGTAGTATCCACTTTCACTTTACGGATGAGAAAACCCAGGCAGGGGGAGGTGGAGTAATTTTATCAGGGTCACGGCTGGTACTTGAGGGACCCGAGGTCTGAACGCAGTCTTGCTAGACTCCAGAGCCCAGGCGGGTGTGGAGAGGCTGCAGGGGCTCACAGCCCTCGGCAGCTGTGAGACGTCTCACTGATGAGGAAGTTCTCCTTTCTGATCCACAGAACCTTCTTTTATTCGGAGGGGCGTTATGACTCGATTTCTCTCTCTCTCTCAAGAAAACCCCACAAAAAAGAAAAAAACAATAACAACAAAAACCAAAAAGCAGAAGCAAAAACCACCAACAAGGCAAAAACAAACCCTGCACCTCTTTGCAAACGAAGATAATAGCGGCGACTCCTGGGAGTGAGCCGCTGTCTCGGAACCGGTGGGAACGCGGGGGAGGCGCTGCCCGTCCAAGGGCCGCGGGGAGGAGAGGGTGGCCCGGAGGTTGGAAGCCCACTAAGTCGGGGCCTGTGTGCCCCTAACACAAGACACTCTTGGCCCTCGGGCTCCAGGGGTGGAAACTCATCCAGAGCAACACTTCCTTCGGAGGAGCCCCCGAAAAAGGCCGCACCTGGATGGCCGCTTTGGGCGTTTCTCTGCCCCGCTCGGTGCGGGGCCGGGTGGCAGCTCTGGCTCTGCGCTTATTCATCGGCAGCCCTCCGCACTCCGAAAACCCCATGCCTATGGGCTCTCCTGCCTAAGAAATTAATTCATTTTCAGAAGTGACTCCTAAATTTACAATGAAACAAAACAAAACACCCGAAAATCCACCTGCTGATATGCTTTCCCAACCTAAAACCCAAACGTGGTGTCTTGGTTAGTGCCAAAAAAAAAAAAAGAAAGAAAAAATGCTGCTTTAATTTTTTAAATGAATTGGCATCACTGCACTGCAAGAAGGGTTTGGTACAAAGCAAGCGGAATCAGTTTTCTTCTCTTTCAACGTTATCTGTATTTATTAAGCGTTTTCCACAAACATCACCTGAACACAAGGCCCAGACCCTGAAACAAGCAACTGACCTGGAAACCACAGACCTGTTTGCAAAGAACTGTTAGGTAATTTAAAAACTTTAAATAAAAATAACCATCTTGCCTCAAATTCCCCAACCACATACACTTTCATCATTTCTGAGGATGAGGAAGTCATACTCTGTGGATAGTTTCCAAGGTGGGTCAGGCCACCCCGATGGTCTCCACACAGTGTTCCCTGCCCTGAGATCAGGAAGCAGATCCCCATCTGGAATAGAAAGCTCCAAATATCTTCAGTGTAGTGGTTGCTCAGGGGCCATCTTTCTTCCCCCAAACCTTGGCTCCAGGCCCATCTCCCCTTGCCGTCTCTGGGAGTTTGGGCACGAAGGGGTGTACAGCGATGCTGGCCCTGCACCCCAGCCCTGCCACCGCCCAGCCACGCTTGCAAGACGGTCTTTTCTTCAGAGGAAAGAGGTGGAGGCTGAAGGATGTGCACTGGTGAAGGATGTGGTTCTGCTAAAAGGATTAAAAAAGAAGAAGAGGAGGAGGAGGAATTCTTCTCTTCCATGGGCGTTGATTTCACTAGGTCTTTGAAACTTCAGATGTTTCCTTTCTGTTATTTCTAAACGTTAAGACAGAGGCTGGAGTAAAAATGGCTCTGTTCCCCGGGCAGGTTGAGGCGCTGCATCCAGTTTGCCTGCTGTGTTGGGGACGGTCCCAGTTCGTATAGTTTCTGTTGTCTTTTGAAGAGCCGGCTTCTCTAAAGAGGTCCACGGCTCTGGAGTGATGGCGCCTGCACGGCAGCACAGGCGTTGCCAATCCAACAGTATCACCCAAAGAGGCCTCGGATATAAAACGTCTCTTCTCCTTCCAGAAGGTGGGCCAGCGTCTCCCCGCCGCGCCCCAGTTGGCACTGGGCGCCTCAGAGCCCGGGCTGTCCCCTCCAGTCTGGGGTGGGCCGCTCAGCTCCTGCCCCAGCGAACGGCCTGGACCGGTGGTCACACCCGGGGTCCTGGGTCCGCCCCTCCCTCCTTTGCGAGTGGTTGGTGCCACCCGCCAGGGAGGAGCCCCGTCTCTCACCGAGATTCTTGCGGTCGCAGAGGCGCCACACTGGAAGGCTGAGGCGACGCGCTAAGGCCAGGCGGCAGGCGGCCCTCGCGGGCGGCGGCGGGGACCGCGGGCGGCACGGCCCCCCCGGGGGGCGGCGGGGGCGGCAGCGCCAGCAGCTCCTCGCCCGAGGTCACCGCGCAGTCCTGCTCGGGCTCCGCGGCCCTACCGCCCGCGGCCACGGTCCCGCCGCTGCGCTTCTTGTCCTCCTCCTTTTTCCACTTCATCCGGCGGTTTTGGAACCAGATCTTGATGTGTCTCTCGGTCAAGTTCAGCATGACGGCCAGCTCCACCCGGCGCGGCCTGGAGATGTATTTGTTGAACAGGAACTCCTTCTCCAGCTCCAGCAGCTGCGCGCGAGTGTAAGCGGTGCGCGTCCGCTTGTTCTCCTCCGGCTCCGCTGCGTAGGCACCGCCTGCGGGCGACACAGCACGTGAGTGGGGCCCCTGATCCCTGGCTTCTCCTGCCTGTCCCACCCGTGCGGCCCAACCCTTCTGCCCCAACCCCGGGAGCCCTGGCCCCTTCCCAGCCGCTCCGGCCACCGAGCTCAGGCCCTCCATCCGAGAGCCCAGTCTGGGGCAAGCAGCCCTTCCCTAGTAAGGGTTGCCTTTTCTTGGAGGTCAAAGCTGCATGGGTTCCCTCCGTGGCTCTATCAACGAGTGGTTCTAGAATGTGTTCACTTAACCGCTGTTGGGGTTGGTGCCGATTAAAGCGCACATAATAGATATCTAAACCGACTGGATTCTACCAAGGCAAAAAAATGTCCTTAACACAGTACTTAAAAAAAAAACTTTCTGACGATGACCCACAGTAACAAATACATTTCACATCGTCACCCAGTTCACACACTGACATATATAACTGCCACACACAAAAGTTTAGCGCCTTAAACCAAACTTCGTCACCTGTGACGCTATCTAATTTCTCCTATTGTTTCCTGTTTCATTAAAAACAAGGTTTCAACCCAGTAAATGGATGTCACGACCGACCAATGGGTGCAACCTTCAGTTTGAAAAACCTTGAGCTAAGAAAAATCCCGAGGTTAGGACATATATTGTCATATCTGACCGTATATTATCTCTCTGTCAAGTTATGCTGTTGCAGTCAGCCCCAACTCAAGAGCTCTATAATTGTCATTCTAACCTCGGCTGGGCACCTGCCCTGGATGAGAAGGGAAACCATTCTGAGCCCTAGAGAAGGTCTACCCCAGCCTCTGTGTCCTGGGCCCCAGATGCTGGCCAAGGCAGGAGGGGAGGCTAGGGAGGGGAGACTCGGGGCCGGATCCCGCGCTGGGGAGCTGAGAGCCCGCCAGGGTAGAGGAGCCCCGAGCCCGGGTGGTGAGGAAGCGGCAGCCAGGCCCGGCCTGGTAGATGAGCACCGGTCACCGGGTGTCTGTGGCTGTGCGCCTCAGGCCCTGACCTTCTCCTTTCTGGCTGACATGCCGACTGCGCCCAGGCTGTGGGCTCTGGGGCGGTAAGTTCCGGCGAAACACCACGAAGAGGCCTAAATCGGCGTGTACGTAGGGCAGAGGTATGTGACATTTCTCCTGCGACTGTTGGCTAGAGTTGAAAAGCTAGCGTGTGTGTTTCTGGAATGCAACCCGCCAGGGGTTTCCGCCCAGGCCAAAAGGAGGTGCCCAGAAGCCAAGGCAGAGGCTCCGGTCCGAGTCAGCAGAGTCCTGCTTGCTGGGGGCGACTCTTGGAGTCTGAACACTTCCAAGCCTTCCTTGGCTTGGGAGAGAAACGAGGGAGCCTTAAAAGAACATCTAAAAAGGTCCTTTGAAGTTCGTAAATTCAACCCACAGCCTCGCGGGGCTTTGGCCCTTTTTCAGCAGCCTCCCCAAAGCGCTCTGAGAGGCTGCGGAAGGCCCACCAGCCCAGGGGTCCTGTGCCTAGGACGAGTGCGGGGGCGAAGGCGTAGGGTGGAGGCTGTTGGTGGTTTGGGGAAGACGTCAGGGCCCCCAGTCTGCACTGTTCTCCAAGGCGCAGGGGGAGGCGTTTAGGGGCAAGCCCGCCAGCAAGGCGGCCGCCGTTCATTTCTTAGGGCGAGGGTTTTGGAAGTAACTGTTGTTACTAGTATGCATATCCGATCTACGTATAAAGGCCCTTTGGTCACTTCTTTCTCTCCAGGGATGTGAAACCCCAGTAGGAGCGGGCAGGCGGGCTCCCGGACCCTTGGAGTTTGGTTCCTTCCAGAGTTTCCGGGGAGGACGGCCCTGGCCGCAGCAGCATCCTGCGGGCAGCTGCCCGGAGGGCGCCTCCCGCCCCCCACCCCCCGGCGGGCTGAGCCTGCAGTGGGTCAGAGGGCGCAGGCAAAGGCCCCCCCCGCCCGCGACCCTCCAGCCCGAGGAAGTCACCCTTCCCGAGCTACCCCAGGCCCCGGCAAGGCTGCCGATTTTCCTTCGGGTTTTCCTTTCCGGCTCCTTCGGTCCGCCCGAGCCCAAGCTCCACCGGAGCAGGTGTAACACCCGCGGGAGGTGGGAAGTTAGCCCACCGCAGAAAGGCTTTTTCAGATCCTGCCTCGCATCCTTCCTGGGGAGGCCGCGAGGAGGGCCAGGGATTCGAGAAATGCGCGCCCCCAGCCCCCAGCGCGCCGTGGGAAGGGGGCCCGGGCGGGAGGCAGCTCCTGGCAGGAGACTGCGGCCTGGGAGGCCCGCGCCCACGGCCCGGGGACGCCGTCCTCCCGCCTCCCAAGGATCCCGCACTGGCCAAGGCTCCGAGGCCTTTGGCCGCGGCCGCGCGGGCTGAGTGAGGCTCGTGCGGGTTTTCGCCGGCGGTGGGGAAGATCGCGGCCCAGTTTGGGCCCTGTCCTGCCTCAGGACCTGCCCGGTCCCCACACAGCCTTCGCGAGAAAGTGGGGAGAGGCGAGACCCGGGGACGAGCCCGGATCCCCCCAAGCCAGGGGCAGGCTAGCCAGACGGGGGCCGAGGATTCCCGGGGCGGGGGGCGCGGGCACCTCCAGCCTCTTTCCCCTGACTCCCGACGGTTAGTTGGAAGGAAAAGAAAAGTCCACTATTTGCAGTGCAGGTGTGACTAGAAGTGGCTTCGGCACGGAAGCGATAAGATTGTGTGGCGGCGGCGCAGGCCGGGCCAGAACTCGCCGCCGGCTCTGCGCCGGGAAGACCTTCCGTTACAGGCCTGCGCCCGGGCCCCCTGTCTCGCCTGTGCCAGAGGGCATCTCCTTCCTCGAGCTGACGGGCAGGGACGCAGTGCGGGGAGAGCCCGTCAAACACTTTCGTTGGTTCAAAAGTGAATGAGCATCGCAGACGCCTCTCCCAGCTGCTCGGCTTCCAGGGTGAGCGACCAGTCCTCGGCCCTGCGGTGACCTGACCCCCAGCCCCGGCCGCTGGACACCTTTGCACGCTTGGGTACGGCTTTCCTTCCCTGCTTTTCTGCACCTACTTCGTGCGCTTGAGACGGCCTGGCTTTCTTTACCGGAGCCGTCCGCGGGCGTTGGGGGCGGTGCTCAAGGCGAGAAGGGGCCCGGGGCTCCTAAGGCGCGCTCCGGCCGGGCCGGGAGCATCCCGGAGCCCTGCTCGGCTCCCTCGACGCGCACTCCCGGGAGTCCTGGGCGGGCGGACCCCCCAGCTGGGGGGGGATTGGAAAGTCCGAAGCGTTGAGCTCGGCCAGGCCTAGGCTCGCAGGGAGCGCGCGGGCTGCCGGAGTTCAGCGCACAGGGAAGGAAGGACTTTAAGCTGCCAGGAAGAGAGCTGAGTGGGAAGGACGCTCCAAGTTGGACCAGAAAAGCGCTTCTTTGCAAAATGGCCTTGTTAGCTCCCTGTATGCTCCCTAGGTTATCCTTAGGGGCTGGGACGCAAACCGGGAGAGAGCCCTGCGAAGCGCTTGGAGGCAGGGGCAGCCGGGCGGAGAGCGGGTGAGGACAGAGCGGGCGGGGGCCAGGCTTACCTGCCCACTGGCCTTTCCACGCGTGAGCCTTGGTAGACTTCATCCACGGGAAAGGCAGCTGGACGCGGCAGGGCTCCTCCAGGGCGCCCGGCTCAGCTCCCTCCGGGAAGGGCCCGGCCGGCGGGCGGGGGAGCGCGAGCTGAGCCGGGAGGTGGTGGTGGAGGTGCGCCACCGCGGGGTCGTCGGCGAGCGGGGGCACCTCGTACGGGGAGATGTCCGGGGGGCTGCCCTGCTCCAGCGCGCCCAGGGAGCCGGGGAATGGAGGCGGCGGCGGCGGCGGCGGCGGCGGCAGCGGCGGGGGCTGGCGGCCCATGTACAGGCACGCAGGGGGACTGGCGCTGAAGTCTGGCGCCGGGCCCCGCTGGAACGCGCAAGGGTCCTTGTACAGCTGCGTGGCCGCGTAGTACTGCTCCTCGCCATTCATGGCTGCCGCCCGGCCTTGGGGACCAGGAGCAGGGGGCTGGAGCCAGGGACTTGGAGCTGCGCGGCGCTCCCACTCCCGGAGGTACCCCTGCAGCTTTGACAGCTCGGCACCGCTCGGAGAGGTGACCCGGTGCCGGCGGGACGGGCGGGCGGCCGCCGCGCCATAGGCTCCGCTGTGCCCCACGTGGCTCAGCCTGAGGCCATTATTGGCCTGGCTGGCTACCTTAAGAAGCCGGGCCCAGGTACCCACGAGCGCCTGAACCTTTCAGTTTTCTCTCTCAGCCGAGTTTACTACACCTGTATGTGCAGTTGGCAGTACTCGCCAAAGTGGGGCACGAATGAAATTATTAGACCTTCTGTTCATTTATAGAAACATATTTTCCTCATACGTTAAACAGCCTATTTTCCTTGTACGTTTGATAATGTACGTATTGGTTCATTGGTATAATTTATAAATATACATCTGTTGCGGTTGTACACAGACTTTTAAAAAATTGTTAGGGAACACGGTCAGAAAAATTTGCGGACCCCAGCTCTACAGGTCGGAAGCAGTTGGTTCTGTTTTATTTATGAAACTTGTACACAACCACGAGTGATTTCAGTGAACTGACACATAAAGATCCAGGATTCGCAGTATGTTTTTGCCTATGGCTGTGCTCCGGGGATTTCTGGAGTGTAAACTATAACTTCAGAAGCATTCACAGTGGCTTCTAAATTTTTTAAAAGGGAAAAAGGCATTATTAATTTTTGATTTTGGGAAATTGGGGCTCATTTGGCCAGCTCAGAATGCAGGTTCCTACAGTGGCAAGGGGGAAAAGAAGTAGCGTCCCCTCTTGTGTCTGGGAGGCGGGGGCAGGGGGTTGGCACCCGGTTTCCAGATCCTTGATGGCTCCCCACGGATCCCGAGACCTGGCCGGAGTCCGTCAGCTGCAGAACGTCGATTCCCGCGTCCGACTGAAACAAGGCAGGCCTGGGAGAGGAGCGTTCAGAAAAGAAAGAAAAGCGCAGCGTTTTTATGACAATGTCAGTGTTTGGCTCCCACCGATTCGGTAACTTCTGGGCCCTCTGGGGTCCTCACTGACCAGAGACGCTTTTTCGGATCCAGTGGTGCAGACGGACTGTCTCCGGGTCGCGTTGGCACATAACCTCGGACCCAGGCAGGATCAACGCCGCCGACCGGTTCGCCTTAGGCGTCCTGCCGAAGTGACCACAGTCCTCGGACCGCCACGAGGGTTTTAGAAAAACTGGACACCGTTGCAGAAAAGCCTGGGTAAGAGGGAGCGTGAACCACAAGGAACCAGCAGGAGGAAATCACTGCACTGACTTTCCTAAACTGCAAACTACATCCAGTCCTTTACGAGGTAGATTTAGTGTTTCCTCCTGGTGGAAATACACGAATGCGTACGGATTGAGTGCGCTACCCTGAAATACGCCTCGTTTTCATTAAAAAGCAAAAGCTAGTTGGGAATCTGGACTTCTCTGCAGATTCCTTCTCTTGTGAGATGCTGGTGCCCTGTCAACACCTGTGTTGGGATGGGCGCTGGGCACCCAGTGGTCCGCGCGACGGTGGCGACGCGCGCAGCTCCGGGGATCGTCGGAGCGCCGGCTCTCGGCAAAGGGCAGGCTGAGAGCGGCCGGGCAGCGGGGGCAGTTCCGGCGATTTCTTCAGGGAAAAGGGCCACCTGCAGTCCGAGGGGGCCAGGGAGCGAAAGGCCGTGGGACCCGCGCACCTAATCTCTCCGCGCCCGCGTCAATGAGTCCATTGTTCGAGGCGTCCGCGGAGGACCCGCTATCGCCGGCCGCGAGCGACCACATCGATCAGGAGGGCAGGGCTGGAGGGGGGTTGCCGGGCCGCGGCGTGTTGACCCTCGGAGATAATCTGCCGAGTCGCCGCGGGTTGGCTTGGCGACGTGGTTATGAGCGGGCGGCAGCACCGCTTGGGACAAAGATCGGCCACCTTTCCCCTCCCCCTCTCTTTCTTCTCTTCCTCGCGCTCGCCCCCTCGGGGGTCCCTCTACTAGGGCGCTCCAGCAGCCCCCCCCTCCCCCCCCCCCCCCCCCCCCGCCCCTTTCTTCTCTTCCTCGCGCTCGCCCCCTCGGGGGTCCCTCTACTAGGGCGCTCCAGCAGCCCCCTCCTCCCCCCCCCCCCCGCTGCTGCGGCCTCGCCCGCCCCTCCCCCCAGATCCAGAGCGTTTACTTTGCACTTCTCGTCTAATTGCACATTTCTGTAAATTGGTCTCCATTTCGACGCTTCATTTGCTCCCATTTAATATTTTTGCTCGGCCCTGCAGAAAGAAAAGAGGCACTCAGCAGAAAGCGAATCCGCCCCCTGCGCGTGCTGGCAAAATCCGGGAACCCCGGGCTGAACCACGACAGCACGCGGGCGAGGGGGCGGTGTGGGCTGGAGATGCCCCACCCAGGCCCCCCACCCTCACAGTGAGCATTTTCCGAGGCTGGCTGCCCGAAAAAGTGACCCAGGAAACCGCGGCCAAACAGCCGCTTGTTACTGTTCTTATTAGGTGGGACGAAGGTAGGGGGGTTTTTGGATTGGCTAATTACAATGTACATACATATACCCGCCCCCGAGCAAGGTCGTGTGTTGTGTTTCTTCTGTGGCTATAGCTCGGGGTATCATAAAAGCGCCAAGTCCATTACAGGTGAAATGCATTTCCGCTCTGAGTCCCCGCGGACGCCTGCGCCCCTCTCGCCTCTCACAGGCCCGGGAGCGATACTGAGCCATTAGGCGAGAGCCTTCTCGAGCCATTTAACAGCAGCTCTTATGGATAAATAAACAAAGAAGGCTGTAAACCAATTATAGTGTGGACAGTGAAAAAGTCGTTTATTAGCAGGACGTCCTGATGGCCCTCGCTGATATTGGAAGTCCTCGCCTGCCCTCTCCCCCCTTCCCTTCCCGAGGCGCGGCGTGCCCCTGGAAAACACAGGTCACCTTGTTCTCGGGCAGTGGCTGAGTCTTCCTCGGTGGTTTCACAAGCACGCCAAGGGCTGAATTTGGCTTGGCGACGGAAATTTTTAAGCCATTGTATTCCATGATAAAGGGAAAACAATAACGTGAACATCACTGAACTCTGAGGCTGTGTTTGTGATGAATTTGTGTGGAATGTATTCGAGGGTGTCCTTTAGAATTAATTTGCTGTTAAAAATAAAAATTAGATTACACCCTGAGTTGAAGCACTAAAGCTAACGATGTGATGTATGGAGTGAGACTACTCCTTCCATAATGTACTTTGAATTTTGGTAGATTACCCGGTTTTTAGTTCCCCCAGGGAAGTCATCTTTCTTACTCCGGGATTTCCTCAGAGTCTGGTACCCAGGTCTGAGAGAGGCCAAGGAAAACCTAATTTGTTCAGGAAAAAGGACCTCAGACTTTGAATCAAAGACTTTCCATTGATTCCTAGGACAAAATAATCGAGCAAAATTAAGTGGAGAGTTGAAATTATTTTCCAGGTAATTCAGCACCCCCATCATATAGATGAATGCGGCCTAAAAATCTAATTTAATTGGACAATTGTCTGTTCTCTACCTCGCTGGCTCTCTTTATGGTGGAAGAAGAGTGGAAGGGGCCCATGGGCGGCTGCACCCCAGGACTGGGCTTAGTGCTTCTCCCCTGCCCCCACCCCCCCAGACACCAGCCCTTTCCTCCTGTTTTTGTTTAATCCTTCTGAGGCCCTCAGTTGACTTTGCAGCTGAAAGGGAAAGTGGGAACGGAAGTCAAGACTCCAAAGGGTCTAAGCTCGCCCCTCCTCCAGCATCCCTGTGGCTGCCCTTGCAGCTCTGGGCTCATCCTGGCTCTCACCCAGGCTCCCATCTGTGCTCTGTCATCCAGATATGCGGTCTCTAGAAACCCCAGGCCTTGTCATTTCCCTTCTCATCTTAGTCCTGGATAACCAGCTTCTTGCTTCCCTTGAGATTCCCTTTCTTAGCTCTCCACCGCCCCTCCCATCACCGATTCCTGACTAATCCTTTGTTCTCCTGGGAGCCTTTCCCTGCCTCCAGGTTCCTGCTGGAGCCCAAAGAAGTCTTGACCCACACTTTCTGGTCACTCCAGCCGCCTTACTGAGCCGTTCTGCATTTCACTTGGCTTATTGGTTTGAAGGAGGAGTATTTTCAATTGATTGATGAAACACCTATATAGCTCTTACTGTACCTGTCTGCTATGTCTTTGATGACACAAATTCAGTAGTAGAAATTTGTTTTGGCTTTGATATACGATGGAAAGGTCTTGGGAGTTGCATATACCTGTGTTCCAAGTCTGCCCTGCACAAGCTGTGTCCCGTGGCAAGTTATATAACTCCCTGAAACCGCTCTGTCCTTATTTGTAAAATGAAACCAATGGTGCTGCTGCATATAATATACCCATCGCATAGAGTAATAATAACGGCAAACTCATGGAGCCAGATACTGTTGCAAGTATTTTACACATGTCAGTCCTCACTAAAATCCCAGGAGGTGGATACTATTATTTCCATTTGACTGTGGAGGAAACTGAGGCGTAGAGGTGTTACTGGCTGTGGAATCACACAGCCAGTCAGTGGCAGAGCCTAGATCCAAGCTGAGGAGGTCTGGTTTTAGAATCCATTCTCTTGGCCATGACATCATACTATCTTGCTATATAGTAGCGCTCAAGAAATATTTTTTATTATTTTTGTGATATTTCAATGAGACAAAATGTCCCGTGTTCCTGGCACTCGGTAAATGGTCATCTTTTCCTTGCTTCCCTGGCGTTGCTTTTAATGCACCTGCAAGCATTTAACTATTGGTAATTGCTGTAGCCCAAAGAGCCACAGAGCTCTTACCATAAGCCCATGTCTAAGGACATTCCCAGACAGGTAGGCCTGGAAAGGAATATTCAGGAACCCTGAGGAAGCACTGGGTGGATATATGCCTGTGTTTTAGGGGAATATGCCCCCAAATTGGGGCCCTGCTTAAAGGGGATAGAGGAGGGGAGGGCCGGGTGGTACCCTCTCCAGCCAGCTCTGACCACACCACACAGAGAGAAACAGGGGTGGGGAGATCCGGGGCATCTTCTCTACGTCTAGGAAAGCCCAAAAGAAAGACCTGGGCCAATCACATCCTTACTGGGATGACCTCCCCGCCCCCCGCATAGGTGAGGAATGCAGCATCTAAGCCCGTCTGGTAGCCAGAGACCCTTCCCACTGCATTTCCCGTGGTTCTTCCATTTCCAGGTTGGAGAGGAAGCTGTCACCACAGACTCAGAGGAAACCCTCCTATGGCTCAGGAGAGGAGGATTCTAGTGTCCCGGCTGAAGCAGGGCTGGAATCCTGCTCCATTCCTGCCTCTTCTAGGTCACAGGGCTGGTCATTGCCACCCTGGTCTTCTTTGTGAGGGTGTAGAAACACCCTTGTCAAAGTGTTTCCTCTGCGTGTCCCCCCAAATCTAAGACCCATGCAAGAGTGTTAAAGTTAGCAATCTATGGGGATTGAAGTGGGAGAGGCAGCTCCAAACTCAGAACGGCAGTGCTGAGACCCTCACTCTTGGTTTTCTGCGGTGGATCCGTGCCTTCTCTTGCGGAGATTAAAGTAAAGGCTCGTTATTTGACTGTGGCCTCAACCCCATCGAGTTCTCCCCTTGGTAATTCTTCCTGTGGTAGATGTGGCTTATCAGTGTATCCTCGTGCAGAGATAAGCTGTATTTGAATACATTTATTTTATCCAGTTAGATATTGCAACACATTGCGTTTAGGCAAATCCCACAAAGGTACAGACTCCTACCAGTCAGTGAAATCACAAGGGTTCATAGTGTTTCTGGAAATGTGATTCGTAAACCATATGGGTTAAAATCACTGGGTTGCTTTTAACATGTGATTTCTGAGCCCAATCCCAGACCGACTGGATAATCATATGGGGGCTGGCGTGGGACTTGGGATTCTGCATTTTAAAGACACCCAAGGGCTTCCCCGGTGGCGCAGTGCTTAAGAATCCGCCTGCCAAGGCAGGGGACACGGGTTCGAGCCCTGCTCCGGGAAGATCCCACGTAGAATCCGCCTGCCAAGGCAGGGGACACGGGTTCGAGCCCTGGTCCGGGAAGATCCCACACGCCGCGGAGCAACGAAGCCCGTGCGCCACAACTACTGAGCCTGCGCTCTAGAGCCCGCGAGCCACAACGACTGAGCCCGTGTGCCACAACTACTGAAACCCGTGGGCCTAGAGCCCGTGCTCCGCAGCAGGAGAAGCCACCGCAATGAGAAACCCGCCCACGCACCGCAACGAAGAGTAGCCCCTGCTCGCCGCAACTAGAGAAAAGCCCACGCGCAGGAACGAAGACCCAGAGCGGCCAATAAATAAATAAATAAATAAAAAACAAATACACCCAAGGTCATTCTCATGCACACTATGAATTGAGAACAACAGCAACAAACACTTACTTAAACTATAATTTATTTGCTCTGTGGAGGCTCACAGATACTCTTAAAGAACAAGCATGAAGCGCAGACATTCAAACTAAAATATACCTCTGTGTCCTAAGATTGTTGTGAGGTTAAAGTGAGGAAATGCATGGAAACATGCCCAAGTCAGTGCAGAAAGCATGTTATTTGAAACTCTGCATGGACAGCACACATGCAAATCCCAAACATCTTTGTAGATTTCCCCTTCTCTCTTACACATCCATTCTTTCTCTACGTGACTAAAGAGAAAGAATCAGCATGATCTTACTTTATTATCGTGTTTTCTCCCACTGAGCTCTTTATTATTTTTTCATTTCAGAAGAATTTATTCTTAAGAAATGCACGAAATCTCATGAGATAGATGGGAATTTACATATATTTGACATAAGGTTTTTTTTTTTAATTTATTTATTTTTATTGGAGTATAGCTGTTTTACAATGTTGTGTTAGTTTCTACTGTACAGTGAAGTGGAGTTCCCTGTGCTATACAGCAGGTTCTCATTAGTTATTTATTTTATACATAATAGTTTATATATGTCAGTCCCAGTCTCCCAATTCGCCCCACCCCCCTTTCCCCTCTTGGTGTCCATACATTTGTTCTCTATGACTGTGTCTCTATTTCTGCCTTGCAAACAGGTTCATCTGTACCATTTTTCTCGATTCCACATATATGCGTTAATATACGATATGTATTTTTCCTTTCTGACTTAACTTCACTGTGTCTGACAGTCTCTAGGTCCCCACGCCTCTACAAATGACCCCATTTCGTTCCTTTTTATGGCTGAGAAATATTCCATTGTATATATGTACCACATCTTCTTTATCCATTCGTCTGTCAATGGGCATTTAGATTGCCTCCATGACCTGGCTATTGTAAATAGTGCTGCAGTGAACATTGGGGTGCATGTGTCTTTTTGAGTTATGGTTTTCTCTGAGTATATGCCCAGGAGTGGGATTGCTGGATCATATGGTAATTCTATTTTTAGTTTTTTAAGGAACCTCCAGACTGTTCTCCATAGTGGCTGTATCAATTTACATTCCTCCCGGGCCCAGCCGCTCCGCGGCATGTGGGATCTTCCCAGACCGGGGCGCGAACCCGGTTCCCCTGCATCGGCAGGCGGATGCGCAATCACTGCGCCACCAGGGAAGCCCATTTTTTTTTGTTGTTGTTGTTATCATGTGTCTTTTTGAGTTATGGTTTTCTCTGAGTATATGCCCAGGAGTGGGATTGCTGGATCATATGGTAATTCTATTTTTAGTTTTTTAAGGAACCTCCAGACTGTTCTCCATAGTGGCTGTATCAATTTACATTCCCACCAACAGTGCAAGAGGGTTCCCTTTTCTCCACACCCTCTCCAGCATTTATTGTTTCTAGGTTTTTTGATGATGGCCATTTTGACCAGTGTAAGGTGATATCTCATTGTAGTTTTCATTTGCATTTCTCTAATAATTAGTGATGTTGAGCATCTTTTCATGTACCACTGAGCTCTTTAGAAACAGTGGGACTCTCCTTGGGGTGTTAATGTGGCTCCAGCGTGGGCTCGGAGAGGTTGAGCTGGGCATTTCCAGCCACAGCAGCTAACATATAAGGGCAAATAAAGGGAGACAATAAAACCAGAACAAATTGATCCATCTCCAGGCAGTACCATTAACTTGTGTCTTAATGCCATACGCTCCCTAGACTGAACATGACCAAATAGCTTCCTTTAAAGGTAAATGAATTTTATATAATTTGCAGCTAATTCCATTTAATTCTGCCCGCATGAGCATGTGATAAGGGAATGTTAAGCCGGTCAATAACCACAGGCTAAAAGGGGCATTCAGGAGGTGGCTAGTGTTTGATTTCCAAGTGGTCTGGCTCAGCGCTGAGAAATCCAGATTACTATGCGTGTGTCGGTTTCTTGGTTGTTTGCTTTCTGTTCTCCTAGCTCCTGAGTAAAGAGCAGTGAGAAAACACTAGGATCCCATCTGTCACAATGAGGCCAGTTACAACAATAACAACTACTCCTTTTTATAAAATCATTCTTGGTCTGACAAACTCCCTTTGGACTGCAGGGAATCAGGAAGAGTAAAAATAATAGAATCAATAACAACTTTGTTATCTAGTAACTTAAACAACCCTTGCCTGCTGGGATGGCAGAACAGGCTTTCTTATCTTGGAAACAGGAAAACTTTCTGGATAGTAAATTATTTTTCACAGAATGTTTCTAAATGGATTAGGTTTCTAGAGAAAGTGCCTAAGGTAGGAACCATGCCAAATTCTAATCACTTAGACGTGATATTTTAAAACATGGGAAGGAATTTGGGTCTTTAAATCTAATATATATTATTTCTTCTTTTTGTTTAATAACACATCAACGGTTGTACAATTATTTGAATTTTGAAAACCTTAAATGTGAAATTCTCATTTAAATGTCTGAATCCTCTGGTCAACTTGATTTTTGTTCCTGCATCAGTACATGCCGTGTGTGTGTGTGTGTGTGTGTGTGTGTGTGTGTGTGTGTGTGTGTGCGCGCGCGCGAGCTTTTCTGAGAGCTTTCCTAATTCACACCCAAGTCTTCACAGTCAGGAAGTGCTCTCTAGGCTGAACAATCTATCTAAATAAAACAGCAGGGAGTGGGCCTGTTTTGATTTGGGTGTTCCATGTTTATTTCTTTGCATGTAAATATTTATGACTCTGCTCAATTGTCAAGAAATATATCTTGGTTTGAAGAGAGCCATCTCTCCTACAATGCAGGCATTCATAACAGCAGCTAACTAATGATAACACAGGCCAAAGAGATTCTCCTGGCTTGATTCATTCAGATAGTTGAAGGGAAAGTAGAAGCTGAGGGGCTTAAATTATCAAGTTAGTCTGTTTTTACTGCTCCAATTCACACCTAAGTTGTCACTTGGATGCCAGGCTTTCAGAACAGGCCCAACTGGTTCACATTTCACTGTCATTCTAACACCTTATATAGGGTGTGCTTAAAGTCTGAACACAGGCAACCATACATGACATTTTGTATTCCATGTATACAAAAAAAATTTTTATCTGTGTATGCCAGATTTTATGACCAGCCTATACATAAACTGACTTAAATTTCTATTTGTTTTTTTGGAAAGAGGCACATACATATGGACCTAAAATTCAGTATAGGAGAAGAAAATCTTTTCTGTGTTTACTAATGCTATATTGTAAAACATAATCAATCAGCGTTGTCTGCTTCATTTACAAAGCAATTTATTAGAATCTGCCAACATGGTCACAGTCAAACCTTGAAGTTTCTAAAAGTTGGAGTTAGAGATTGCCATGAATCCAGATAAACAGCAGTGTTTTCTTACCTTCCCAGCAAATTGTGACAGGTGATAACAAAAAGACAAACACAGTCTGTAGCCCCTAACCTGGGTTATCTGTCTCCTGGCCTGTAATTACACAGAATTTGGAGTTTTCTCAAGAGACTGGAGTGACGCTATTTGCCTTTTTGTATTTATATGACCGGTAGCCAAACTTAAATATAATAACTAGAGAAGTTCAGTAAAGAAAAGTTCTTACTGGGAAACATTCAAATTTCCCCCTTTTCTCCTGCTGGTTTCCTTACGAGCCTCATCCCTTCCAGCCCAGGGGCTTTTTTGAAAATAATACTGATCTTATTCCATCTACTCTTTATAATATTCTAGGACTTTGGTTCTGATTATTGCTTGACTTGAGGAAAGAAAAGAACTGGAGATGGTTTATCTACATTTCAGCTGAAAAAATAATTTAACAAAGTTGAGTGGTGTTTCAACGAGGTTGTTTTTTTTTTTTTTTTTTTTTTTTTTTTGTGACCAGTATGTTGGGTAAAGGGCGGAGGAATGGTCTCGAAACCAAGTAGATAGGCACGTGGCCAGACCAGCTTCTCATTCTTCATCTCATTCAAGCTCCTTTTTCTCAAAAATGTACTTGAAAAGACTTGATTTTGTTCAACTTTTAAGAAAATCACTAATTAGGGGAATAGAAGCAATTAGCACCTTAGCACCAATTTTTGCACATAGCCTTCACATCTATCAGGTTACTAAATGTTTCACAAATTCCATCTCCATTCTCTCACCCTCTCCATCCACAAGGGGCCCTAAAGCACTTCTTCAGTTTATACCAAGGCATCATTGTAGTTCTTTCTCACTTGTTGGCTGGAAGGAAAACATTGTGCTCCAATCAGTAAGCAAAGATACCGAAGTTATAGTTCCGATTTCGTTGCTTTAGTCAAGTAGCTCTTTGAGGTTGTAATAAATGTCACAGATCATTTCCCCAGAAGAAGGCACAAGTGTGTAAGCACACAAAATTCTGCATGAGATTTCAGGAAATTCATAACTCCCTGCTTCCCCAGCCCTGTCCACTGCCATCCTTCACAAGGCAAGGTTTACTTGGAACCAGTCCATGCCCGACTCTTGCTTTTTATCCCCATTTCTGGAATTTGGGTCGATGGTACAGTGCACTAGCTGGACCTTTGCAAACGCTGCTTCCTTGTAAATATTCACAATGATCACTGTTTGTTTATTTGCCTGAATACTCATGCTATGTACAGAGGACTTGTACATTAAATAATTATTGCTCAACTTTCTGACTGTAGTCACCTGTTCCACAAAGATAATAAACGTAATGAGGTCAAATGGTGAGTTTGGAGGAGGTGAATTTATAGTTCTAAGATTTATCAGGAATTCACAGACTTACAGATACATTGAGCTGTGACCTTGATCTGTTGTCATAAATGGTAGCTGGGCTTAAGATTGTTCTTCCCTCCCTCCTTCCAGTAGATTCTTGTCTGAATGTCTACTCTGTACCAGGCACTGTGGCAGGCTTTGGGGATAAAGCAGAATAACACATGATCCCTGGGATCCAGTCTTAGTTTCCAATGCTGGGAAGGAAGCAAACTCATAAACACACGCACAGTAAAGAACTCCAGATGCCCTGAGAGTGTGGTTCTTCTACCTTTACTGGGAGCTGGTGAACACACTACTCCTGGAGAGACACTCGGCTTTCCTGTGGGGCCCTGTTTTCAGTTATTTCCTGAAAGCAGGTAGGGTATGGTCTGGCCCCATTCCCTACTAACAGTTTGACTTTGGACTTTCAGCTGACCAGTGTTCAAATTTCTCATCTACTGAATGAGATGAGAAGCTTGGTGGGTGGTTAAAAGCATGGACTCTGGAGCCGGACTGGACTGTCCTGGTTTGAATCCAGTGTAACTACTTATTAGTTGTGTGACCTCGGGGAAGTGCCTTAACCTCTCTGTGTGTCAGTTTCCCCCTCTGTAAAATGGGAATAACAATAGTACCTACCACAGAGAATTGTACCCTGTGAGTTAATAATAAATACGTGAGAAGCATTCCAAAAAGAACACACAAATAGAGTGTCTAGCTCTCATTCATTCATATTCAACAAATATTTATGGATCACCTACATGTGCTAAGTACAGGGGATGCCATAGTAAAGAAGTAGTCTCTGCTTTAAAGAACCTGTAGTCTAGTAGGGAATCGGGCAACTAGAGAGGAAGTTGAAATGCAGTGAGATGATCTCTCTGATAGAGACAAGTGTAGGCTGTGATGGGAACACCACAGCAAGGGCACGTCCCCCAGTCTAAAGCTTTCCTTCCTGCTTTTTTAATTCCCCAGCTGAGAAGCACACCTTCATCTCCTTTAGGATTTTACTCAGAGTTTTTTTTAGAAACTTAAAAACTTGTGTTAAAAAACACATAACGTAAAATTTACCATCTTAACCATTTCTGAGTGTACAGGCTAGTAGTGTTAAGTGTATGCACCTTGTTACATATCCATCTTCAAAACTCCTTGCATCTTGCAAAACTGAAAACTCTATACCCGTTCAACAACAATCCCCCTCCCCCTCCCCCCAGTCCCTGGCAACTACCTCACAGGGTTTTATAACTTTCATGCAAGTTCTTCATCATGTTAATTTCTCAATGGTTTGCCATTATAGTGAATGCCAATGGGATATTGTTTTCTATCATGGCTTCCACTCAGCTAGAGACTTTCCTCTAAAATAATTCTGCCTTTCTCTTTCCATTGCTACTGCTGTTTTCTGGAGTGCCGTGAATTCATGAACTTTGTGTCCTCCAGAAAACAAATGGCTGTAAGTTGAGCAATGTTCTAGGAACAGGCTTGTTAGTGACTGGGCTAATGGCATTGACTGAGTCTCACTGTCTGAGCCCTGAGCTCACCTCTGCAGGAAGATACTAGGGGAGTGCAAGGCAGCAGGAAGATCTGTTCATGTAAGTTACAAGAAAAACGCGTGAAGAGGCACACGCGCGTACATGTACACACGTGTCTCAGACATACTTAAGGACCCAGTTGTGCACACCAAGTATGTCTAACAGGATGAAAGCAGTGTTTTAGGAATGTGAATATGACAACGTGGATTATGGACCAGAATATGAAAGACTAAAGTCGTTAGACCAGTTCATATGCTGTTAAAGAGTAGTTGAGATATGAAAATGTGTAGTCTAGAGTCATAACAGGAAAGGAGAAAAAGGGAAAAATCCAGACATCTTACATCTTTTTTTTTTTTTTTTTAAATTTGGGCAGACCACATGGCCTGCTGAATCTTAGCGCCCCAACCAGGGATCGAACCCAGGCCCCAGCAGTGAAAGCACCTAGTTCTAACCACTGGACCACCAGGGAATTCCCTGGACATCTTACATCTTATGACATTCCTCTGAGTTAAATATTATTACCCCCATTTTACTATTGAAGAAGCAGAGGTCAGAAAGTCTGATTAGTTTGCCCAAAGTTGTATGATTAGCAGCTGGACGGGTCATATATGTTCACCCAGAATCTGTCTGACTTCAAGACCTATGCTCTTTTACTGCTAAGGTGACTTCAAGGTTGCTAGTTTGGGACACTGAAAAAAATAACTTTACGGTGGACAGAAAAGAGGGTGTTGAGAGAGGGGACCAATTTTCAGGGAAAGATAATGATTAGTCTTATTAGAATATGCTGAGTTGGGGGTGAAGGTGGGCAATGTAAATTAAAGGGTCTTGCAGGCGTTTGGAGATGAACTAAGTAAGAGAACAGGGCTGGGTGTGTGGATACCTAGGTGTTGACTGGCTTACTGAAAGATTGACTTTTAAAGGGCAAGAGAGCCATAGATAAATTCTTGAGGATATCCCCACTTAGGGGGCAGAAATGGAAAGGGGAATCAGTAAAGTCAGTCAGGGAAGGTTCATGGGACTGTTATTTGGTAGGAAAATAGTACATGTGCTTTAGGATGGAAAAGTGTGACAGGACAGCCGGTCCTAGGTTGTCAGTCCTGAATCCGGAAAGTCATTTAAGAGTAGTTCACCCATCTCATCCCATTGCAACTACCATGATTTGTCTCATGTCCTTGACTTCTGCTTTATACCCATATTCACTAGGTTTCCAGTTTCTGTCCTTTCTTCCTCTTAAATAGCTCTTGCATTGGTCTTTCCCTAACGCCCTGGGCACTGCCTCAGGGAAGATTGGGTCTCACCGGGCAGTTGTGACTCGTGTCCACCCAGGCTCCCTGATGCTGCTGTTTCATACCCAGCATGTGTACATTACCAGTAGAGTTATTTTTCTTACACTGTGAATTTTCTAATTTCTCAATCTAAAATCTATTTTCTCCAGTGCCTATAAAGTCAACCCCTTAGCAAAGCCCAGTGAGTCCTTCGACTTGGCACCAACCCTGTCTTCAGGCTGCCTTTCTCACAAATCCTCACTTCCCCGAGCACCACCTACTCCATCAGATGTCCATTCTCAGCATCTCCTGGGGCATCCTGCCCTCGCGAAACCCCCAGCTACTGCTGGGATTAGCCCTCTTCCATGCTCCATCCTGGCAAACTTGCGCTTGTCCTTCGAAGGCCAACAAAATGGCAAGTAGCCAATAGAAAGGACATTGTGATGAAGCAGAAAATATTACTAGATCCTAATTCAAAACGAGGAATAGTCACCTGTGATCCATGTGATTATGATTATTGTAAGAAAAAGGCATAAGGAGAGCCACTATTTTTCTGTACTTTGTGGCTCCGTTTCGCAGGCTGTGTTCACTGCTGGGATGTTGATGTCCACAGAAGAGTTCTTGCCCCTGTGAACACTGTCCTCTCATCTGAGAAGAGTAACTGCCTCTTGTCATGACCAGCACTGGTCCTCCTCATCCTGTGCTCAGGACTTTGTCCACGTGGCACATGCCCTCTACATTCTCTGAACCTTAGGATGTGTCCTTAAGTCCTGGATGGTGAACAGGCAGATTTCTTTTTTTTTTGGTGGGGGATGGGGGTGGGGAGCTTTAATTGGGTTTTTAGTTTCTGAATTTTATTTTATTTATTTTTGTATGCAGCAGGTTCTTATTAGTTATCCATTTTATACATATTAGTATATATATGTCAATCCCAATCTCCCATGTGATGAATTGGCAGATTTCTTACTTGATTGTTTTCTAGAGCCCAGGATGGGCGGTTAAGATGGGTCCATAGCAGACCAGCACACACGGTGTGCCACTGGACTTGAACTTGAAAAACCTAAGAAAACTGAGAAGCTGAAATGGCGCTTTGCACCTAGAGCCAGGGGGTCTGCATTTCAGACTTGTCCCTGCTACTTAGTGGCTCTGATCTAAAGAGAGATAGGCGGTGATTTAGAGGCACACGTGTGTGGAACATCTTGGACATATAATCCAGCAGGAGTTTCCACCATTGCATCTGCACGGTCAGCCATTAGCAATAATACATCTAGTGAATGGCTCTGCCAACCCCTGAAGAAATTATTTGCAACTCCAGAATCTGGTGACCTTAATAAAGAATTAAAGGCTGCTGACCATGGAGGTGATGCTAAGTGGAAGATTTGCTAAAAAGAGAACACTTGGGCTGAAGCCATGTTTCCAACTTTAGATGAAGTTGGCTGATTACCACAGATTTATTCAGACGGTGATGTGTCTACAAGTCGAGGACTGCTGAGGGTTGCCTGCCACCAGAAGCTAGGAGAAGCAGGGGACGTTTTCTCCCTGAGAGCCTCCAGAAGGAAGCAACTCCGCTGACCCCCTGCTGACACCCCCGAACTGTGAGAGAATAAATTTCTGTTGTTTTACGCCACCCAGTCTGTGGTAATTTGTGATGGCAGCCCTAGGAAATGAAAAGAGACAAATCAAATTTTTCTTACCCATGAAATGACAATAATAATAATAATAATACCTCATGGGGTTGTTGTGAGGATTAAAAGAGAAATTGTTTATGGATATCATCGCCAGACTCTTCCCATTTTTGTTCACTTAAAAAAAATATTTATTTTTATTTGTTTATTTTCTTTATTTTTTTGGCTGCATCAGGTCTTCGTTGCGGTGCACGGGCTTCTCTCTAGCTGTGGCGTGTGGGCTCCAGGGCATGTGGGCTCTGTAGTTTGTGGCACAGTGGGCTCTTGAGTTGAGGTGTGCGAGCTCAGTAGTTGTGGCGCATGGGCTTAGTTGTCCCGCGGCATGTGGGATCTTAGTTCCCCGACCAGGGGTTGAACCTGCGTCCCCTGCATTGGAAGGTGGATTCTTTACCAATGGACCACCAGGGAAAGCCCCATTTTTGTTCACTTTTGAGCAATTTTTTTTTCCAATTTAGATGACTTATCTCATTACTCTTCCCTACTTCATTCAGTAGCCCCCAAAATGAGGAAAAAACTTCCCAGTGCAGAGGTGAGCATACCTGGTGGCTAGGTGAGCTTGGGACCTCAAGTAAGATATTTTTGAACCTCTATAGCCTGGAAAATTACAGTTCACTTCAAGGAGGATGAATAAGTTCTTATGATGGCTGCACAAACCAGCTGCCCAGAAGTTACTCACAGTGGCCTCACCTCTGTCATACAGGTGTGTCATTGAGTGTACCTGGTAACCGTTTCTAATGTGTCTTCTCATACTTGGCAGAGACATTCAAAGAATCTTGGTTTTTAGACCTCGAAGTGCTAAAAAATGATATCCAGAAATTTTAATGAGTTCCCTAACATTATAGAGCAATCGTAAGAAATTACCTTTTGGTGTTCTGAATGTATATATCATATATTTAATATTACACAGTAGATTTTAAAAATTCTTCTCTTTCCTAAAGGTTATTTTATGGTTTGGAAATTGCCACGATTTTTAGGCCCTTTGATTCAATTTGATCTCAGTTCTTATCAAATATTCCTTGGTTTAGGACCCTACTGTCCTGCTCATTTCACAAAAATATGTGCAACTCTGCTTGTGCGCTCAGTGCAATGGTCATATTCTCAGGTTGGGTTCTAGAAGGAAATGCACTTGAGTCAGGTACGGGTCCTTAGACTGAGCGCGGATGACCCAGGTCACACACAAGCAAGTTTCACGTGTCACCTTCTCACCCTGCAGGGAAGGAAGAGGAAAGAGCATTGGTAGAATTCTGCCAGCACAGAGGGTTTAGTCACAGGACTTTAACCGCACCGTGAACCTAATTTGCTCTGCCTAGTGACAGGAGGAAGGGCGAGCACAGGGTACTTGAGACTGAATGGTTGTGTCCTCCCAAAATTTGTGGGCTGACGTTCTAACCCCCAGTGTGAGTATATCTGGAGGAGGGGCCTTTGGAAGGTGCTTAGGTCACGAGGGTGGAGCTCTCATGACTGGAATTATAAAAGAGACCCCAGAGAGCTCCTTTGCCCCTCTGCCATGTGGGGACACAGCGAAAAGAAGGCTGTCTCTGAACCAGGAAGCAGGCCCTCATCAGACATTGAATCTGCTGGTGACCAGATGTCGGACTTCCTAGCCTCCAAAACTGTGAGAAATAGATTTCTATTATTTATAAGCCACCCAGGCTGTGGTGTTCTGTTAGAGCGGCCCAAATGGCTAAGACACGGGGTGAGGCCGCCATCAGCGCACAGTGCATGGCTTACAGGGGCTCAGCACTTCTGTCTGGTCCAAGGAATCTCAGATTCCTGCAAATGGAGCTGAGGCCGTCAGCACCATCAGATACAGACCCGCAGATGGAAACGCCATGCCTTTGCAGTCCTGTCTCCTCAGTGCTGGGCACACCAAACGCACAATAAATGTTTATGGATTCTCCCACCCTCCCTCCCTCCCACCTTCCTACTCTTTCCTTCCTTCTTTCTTATATTCCTAACTTGGGCGTCACTATTCTGCTAAGTCTGAGGATTTAAAGATGGGTTAGGCATAGCCACTACTACTGGGTGTTTTATTGATTTGGAAAATTCTAGCAAAAGAGATTCCTAATTGATTACTACTTTCCCCACACAGTTGTTTGTTTTTTTTTTTTTTCTGAATCAGAATAAGTGCTAGGCTCAGAGGCCTGAAAGGAAGGAGTGGGTTGGGTTTGAAGGTCCAGGTTTATGGTGGGTGGGGAGGCAGCTGGGGAAAGAGGAAAGGGAAGTAAGAAACAGTTTTTCTAGGGATTGATTTTTAACACCTCCCCCCTGCCCCCCCCCAGCCCCACATCAATATCCTCCACAGAGCTGGTTAATAATCAATTCTCATGAGAAAGAAAAGGCTTACTTTTTTAAAAGCATTTGAGCACCAAGCAGGCTATCTGTGATATGCCTTCAGTTCACTGAAACATTTGCATTTTGCATAATCCAATGATTTGTTCATTAGAATAGTCTCTATGGCAAAAATAGATGTTTTACCTTTACCATCTTTTTTGACCTTGTTTCTTTTCCCTCTCCTTTTTTCCTGACTTCTTTAAAACTGGTAAAAATTTCTATAATTTCCACTTCCCTTGTATATGTGACTGGAAACTATAGGTTAAATAGCTGTTCTTTTAGTAGTTCCCTTAAATTTTTTTTAACATCCATTATAGTCATAAATTTTCCAGCAGAGTCTAAACTTATCTAAGACTGCTGTCTTCCTCAAAACAAGACAGGGACAACATTGCTTTTTTTTTTTTTTTTTTTTTTTTTTTGCGGTACGCGGGCCTCTCACCGCTGCGGCCTCTCCCCGCGCGGAGCACCGGCT
>NC_041226.1:5632559-5650394 GCF_002837175.3 Physeter macrocephalus | reverse complement strand
CGGTACGCGGGCCTCTCACCGCTGCGGCCTCTCCCGTCGCGGAGCACAGGCTCCGGACGCACAGGCTCAGTGGCCATGGCCCACGGGCCCAGCCGCTCCGCGGCATGTGGGATCTTCCCGGACCGGGGCACGACCCCGTGTCCGCTGCATCGGCAGGCGGGCTCCCAACCACTGCGCCACCAGGGAAGCCCAACATTGCATTTTAATTACTCATTGAACCACAGCTTGCAGTCCTTGTCTTTTTTTTTTTTTTTTTTTTTTTGTATTCCTTGTTTTATCTAAGGACTTAGTATCATCTTTTTAAAATACCAGAATTAGGTCTCTGGGTGGTTAACAGATGTTTAATTGAATATACCAACATATTTTATTCATTTCCAGTGTTGCTTTGTTGCATCTCCATCCTTCCCTCTGAGGTTACTTTCCTTCTTCAGACGATTTTCTTCTTTTTTTCTTTTAAATCTATTTTTTTATTTTTGGCTGCATTGGGTCTTCGTTGCTGCGCGCGGTCTTTATCGAAATGCGGAGAGCGGGGGCTACTCTTTGTTGTGGTGCGTGGGCTTCTCATTGCGGTGGCTTCTCTTCTGTTGCGGAGCACAGGCTCTAGGCACACGGGCTTGAGTAGTTGTGGCTCGCACGCTCTAGGGCGCAGGCTCAGTAGTTGTGGCATGCAGGCTCAGTAGTTGTGACTCGTGGGCTCTAGAGCACAGGCTCAGTAGTTGTGGCGCATGGGTTTAGTTGCTCCGTGCCATGTGGGATCTTCCCGGACTAGGGATCGAGCCCGTGTCCCCTGCATTGGCAGGTGGATTCTTAACCACTGCGCCACCAGGGAAGTCCCCAGATGATATTCTTTTAATGATGGTATGGGATAGGTAAATACTCTTAGTCTTTGCATATTTAAAAATGTTTTGATTTTTCCTCCAAAAAATGGTCATTGTGCTGGATATTCTCTGCTTGCCTCTCCGAGCCCACTCTTCACCCTTCTCCATTCTGCTCTGGGAGGCTGCCTTTATGTATTGCACTGACACGTTCTTTTACTCTCTTGCTGGCAGTTGGGTTTAGTCAATAAAAGGCACTAGGAGGAGATCAGACTTGCGGTCTAGATGAGAAGGTGTAGACTCACTTCCTCTGTTCCTCCGTTCTCAGTACAACAGTAGACTCTGGAAACAACATCAGAGATACCAAAGGACAGCTCTGAATGGTAGAAAGAAGCAGGGACTTCCACGGTGGTCCAGTGGTTAAAGACTCCATGCTCCCGGGCTTCCCTGGTGGCACAGTGGTTGGGAGTCCACCTGCCGATGCAGGGGACACGGGTTCATGCCCCGGTCCGGGAGGATCCCGCATGCCGCGGAGCGGCTGGGCCCGTGAGCCATGGCCGCTGAGCCTGTGCGTCTGGAGCCTCTGCTCTGCAACGGGAGAGGCCACAGCAGAGAGAGGCCCGCGTACCACAAACAAAAAAAGACCCCATGCTCCCAGTGCAGGGGGCCCAGGTTCGGTCCCTGACCAGGGAGCTAGATCCCGCATGCCACAACTAAAGATCCTGTGTACCGTAACTAAGACCTGGCGCAGCCAAATAAATAAATAAATAAATATATTTTTTTTTAAAAAAAGAAAGAAGCAGGTGGACTGGTTGGGGACATCAGAACAGGAGGAACAACCTGGTGATATAAGGCATCTTGCAACCACCCAGCCAACAGAAAAACATGAGCCAGGCCTGATGCTTCCTGACCACCAGTCTAGCAACAGAAGGCAGCTGAGGTAGGCTCATTCCTGGATCAAACAGAAGACCCACCAATAATACCAGACAAATCTAGCAGCATCGGCAAGTGGGATAAATCAGGAAACCCACTGACAGTAAGTGACCAAGGGACATGCTCTTCTTCCCTGCCTGGCCAGAGAGCCCCTCTGCCACTGAGAGACACCAGGAGGCAGGATGGCACTGGCCAGGGGGATCTCACCACAGATGAGCAGCTTGGAAGCCTTATTGTTTCCATGGGCCTGAGACCGCGCCTCCCACCTGAGGGGTGCAGGTGGCCTGGCCTCCAGAAGCTCCTTCTGCCCCATTAGGCAGTACATGCAGGGACCAGTAGAAGCTCCAGATGCACCAGGTAAACCAAGCAGACCAAGATAATACTGCAAGGGCTCTAAAGGTTCATCTGTCTTTAGAACTAGAGCCTACAAAATTAGGCAAGAGTCTGTGTGCTAAATCTAAATAGGGTGACTGCTTGCTGAAGTAAGAGATTTGAATAAGACCCAGAGACTTCTAACAGAATAACCAAATGTCAAGGATATAATTAAAAAATCACCTGTCACCAAGAACCAGGAAGATCACAACTTGAATGAGAAAAGATGATCAACTGGCACCATCACCATGATGAATCAGATACTGTAATTATTGGGCAAGTATTTTGAAGCAGCCATCATAAAAATATTCAACAAGGAATTACAGGTTCTCTTGAAACAAATGAAAAAATAAAAAATCTTAGCAAAGAAGTAATTAAAAGAAAAGAACCAGGGCTTCCCTGGTGGCGCAGTGGTTGCGCGTCCGCCCGCCGATGCAGGGGAACCGGGTTCGCGCCCCGGTCTGGGAGGATCCCACATGCCGCGGAGCGGCTGGGCCCGTGAGCCATGGCCGCTGGGCCTGCGCGTCCGGAGCCTGTGCTCCGCAACGGGAGAGGCCACAACAGAGGGAGGCCCGCATACCACAAAAAAAAAAAAAAAAAAAAGAAAAGAACCAAATGGAAGTTATAGAACTGAAAAACAAAGTAATTACAGTAAAATTCTTGCCAGCTTAGCTCATTAGTAGAGCAGAAGTGACAGAGGATAGAATCAGTGAACTTGAGAACAGATCAGTAGAATCTGCACAGTCTGAAAAACAGAAAATAGACTGAAAAAAAAATGGACAGAACCTCAGGGATGTGTGGAACAGTAATAAAAGATCCAACATTTGTATCATGGGAACCCTAGAAGGAAAGATGTAAAGGAGGGGATGCAAAAGATTATTTGAAGAAATAGTGGCTAAAAATTTGGTAAAAGACATAAACCTACAAATTCAAGAAGGCGAGTGAACTCCAAGTAGGATAAACCTAAAGCAGTCCATGCCAAGACGTATAATCAAACTTCTGAAAACTAAAGATAAAGAAATATCTTGAAAACAGACAGAGGAAAAGACACATCACCTATAGGAAAACACCAATTTGAATGACAACAGAGTTCTCATCTGAAACCCTGGAGGCAAGAAGGAAGTGGCACAACATTTTTCAAATACAGAAAGCAAAGGACTGTTAATTGTGATTACTATATCTGGTGAAACTATCCTTCAAAAATGAAGAGGAAATAAAAGCCCTCTGCAAATGAAGGAAAACTAAAAGAACTTGTTGCTAACAGACTTACCCTAAAAGAATAGCTAAAGGAAACCAGATTAAACCAGAAATAAAATGATAAAAGAAGGCATCTTGGAATGTTGGGAAGGAAGAACAACAGAAAGAGCAGAAAGACATGTACATACAATAGAGTATTCTTCTTATGAGTTTTATAAATCATATTTGATGATTGAAGCAAAAATACAACAATATCTGGTACTCAAGACAATGATATTTAAAAGTGGGTAATGGAACTTAATGGAAGAGTGGTTTCCTTACCTCATGCAAAGTGGTAAAACATTGATGCTGGTAGACTGTGGTAAGTCACATATGTATATTGTAATATGCAGAACAACCACTGAGAAACTATACAAGGAGATACACTTAAAAACACTATAAATAAATCAAGATGCAGTCCTAAAAAATGTTCAAGTAACCCATGGGAAGGCAAGGAAAGAGAAGCAGAGACAATAAAGAGAAAAGAAATAATAAAATGGCAGACTTAAATGCTAACATATTAATAATTACCTTAAATGTAAATTGTCAAAATACACCAATTAAAAGGTACAGATTGGCAGAATAGATTTAAAAAATCACTGAACTGTATGCTGTTTACAAGAAACTCACTTCAAGTTCAGCAACATAGGTAGATCAAACGTAAACAATGGAAGAAGGTATACTATGCACACATTAATTTAAAAAAAAGGAGTGGCTCTATCAGTATCAGATAAAGCAGACTTCATAAAAAAAAACTACTAGAGATACAGAGGGATATAACATAATGATAAAAGGATCAGTTCACCAGGAAGACACAACAATCCTACACATCTATTCAGCAAACAACAGAGCCTCAAAATGCATGATGCCAAAACTGAAAGAACTGAAGAGAGCAATAGACAATTCCTTAATTATAGTTGGGGATATCAACCTACTTTTAGCAACTGTTAGAATTATTAGATGGAAAATCAGCAAAGCATAAAAGATAAGATGTGAACAATACAATCAACCAATGAGATTTAATCAACATTTATAAAGTATTCTACCCAACAACAGCAGAATATACAAATTTTTTTCAGGTGCTGTGGAACATTTACCAAGATAGACCATACCCTGGTCCATTAAACAAATCTCCACAAATTGAATAGAATTGAAATCATACAGTGTGTGTTTCAAGAGTATGTTTTCTGAAAGTTTTTTTAAAATTAATTAATTAATTATTTTTTGCCTGTGTTGGGTCTTAGTTGAGGCACACAGGATCTTTCACTGGGGCACGTGGCCTTAGTTGCCCCACAGCATGTGGGATTGACCAGGGATCGAACTGGCATCCCCTGCATTGCAGGACGGATTCTTAACCACTGGACCACCAGGGAAGTCCCTGTTTTCTGAAAGTTTTATAGTTTTATTAAGATCATGATTCATTTTGAGTTAATTTTTTAAAGTTTATTTATTTCTTTAATTTACTTTTTGGCCACACTGCACAGCTTGCAGGATCTTAATTCCCCAACCAGGGATTAAACCTGGGCCCTGGCAATAAAAGTGCCAAACCTAACCACTGGACTGCCAGGGAATTCTCAATTTTGAGTTAATTTTTATACAAGGTATGGAATTTAGGTCAAGTTGTTTTTTTTAACTTGTGGATATGCAATTGTCAAAAATCACTTGGGCATAATGGAATCAAATGAGAAACCAACAATGGAACCAAACTAGCCAATAATTGAAAGGCAACAGAACACTCTCCAAAGGCTGGAAAATTGAACATCACACTTCAAAATAATCCATGAGCCAAAGAGAAAATATCAAAGGAAAATTTTAAAATGCATATGACTAAATGAAAATGAAAATACAATATATCAAAATATGTAGGACTCAGCCAAAGCAGTGCCAAGGGGGAAATTTGTAGCACCAAATGATTTCATTAGAAAAGAGGAATGTTCTCAAGTCAATAACCTAAGTTTCTATCCCTAGAAACTAGAAAAAGAAGAGCAAAATAAACTCAAAATTAGTAGAAAGAAGGAAATAATAAAGAGCAGAAGACAATAAAATTGAAAACAGGAAATGTGAAAGAAATCAAACAAGATCAAAATAAATGGAGAGACATACTGTTCTCATGGGTTGGAAGAGTCAGCATAGCAAATATGTCAGTTCTCCCCCAGACTGACTTGTAGGTTTAGTGCAGTTGCTATCAAAATCCCAGCAAGAACTTTTTGCAGGCATAGACAAGATTGCTCTAAAATTCATATGGAAAGACACAGGCTCTAAAATAACTAAAACCATCCTGGAAAAGAAGAATAAAGTGTTAGGAATCAGTCTACCCAATTTGAATACTTACTGTATATATACAGTACAGTAATCAAGAGTGCATTGTATTAGTGAAGGGATGATACCTAGATCAATGTCACAGAATCGAAAGTCAGAGAACAGAGGTAGCCCCACACAAAGATGCCCAAATAATTTTTGACAAAAGTGCAAAAGCAATTCAATAGGGAAAGGATGGTCTTTTAACAAATGGTGGTGAAGAAACTGCATATCCATAAGTTAAAAAGACCTAAATTTCGTTATATAAAAATTAACCCCAAATATACCATCATCTAAATGTAAAAGTATAAAACTTTCAGAAGAAAATCTTCAGGAACTAGGGCTAGACAAAGTGTTCTTAGACTTGACACCAAAACACAATCCCTAAAAGGAAAAATTGATGAAAGGGACTTTGTTAAAATTAAAAACTTTTGCTCTGTGAAAGACTGTGAAGAGGATAAAAAGACAAGCTAGACTTGTAGACCACGTTTGACAAAAGACTAGTAACTAGAATTCATAAAGAACTCTCGAGTCAATAGTTTAAAAAAATCCATTTAGAAAATGGGCGAAAGCCATGAAAAAGCATTTCACTGACGAAGATATACAGAAGGCAAATAATCACATGAAAAGATGGTCATCATTAGGGGAATGCAAATTAAAACTGCAATGTGTTATCCTACTATAATTTTATGTGTCCACTTGACTGGGCCGTGGGGTGCCCAAATGTCTGGTTAAACATTATTCTGGGTGTTTTTGTGAGGGTGTGTCTGGTTGAGATCAACATTTGAATCAGTACATTTTTTTAAAAATTCAAAAAAAGCAGACTGTCCTCCCCAGTGTGGGTAGGCCTCATCCAATCCATTGACTGCCTGAATAGAACAAAAGGCCGAGTAAGGGAGAATTCTCTCTGCCAGACTGTCTTTGAGTTGGGCTATTGGTCTTCTGCCTTTGGACTTGGACTCAGTCTGGAATTTACACCATTGACTCTCCTGGTTCTCAGGCCTTTGGAATCAAACTGGAGCTATACCATCAGCTCTCCTGGGTCTCCAGCTTGCCAACTGCAGGTCTTGGAACTTCTCAGCCTCCATACCCATGTGAACCAAATTCTTATAATAAATCTCATTCATACATATACATGAATTGTGCTTTCAACAACTGTTTCAGCAACTTTCAGCAAAACACATATGTATGTATATATATACATATATTATCTCCTGTGGGTTCTGTTTTTCTGGAGAACCCAGACTACTACTACTATACACTTAATAGAATGGCCACAATAAGAAATAATAACACCAGATACTTGTGAGGATGTGAAAAAGCTCGGTCTCTCATACGTTGCCGGTGGAAATGTAAAATGGTACAGCCACTCTAGAAAACAGTTTGACAGTTTCCTAAAAAGCTAAATATGCAGTTAGCACATGGCCTAGCAATTGAACTCTTGGGCATTTATCTCAGAGGAAGAGAAGCTTATGTTTACACAAAAATCTGTAGCTGAGTGTGCACAGCAGTTTATCTGTAATAGCCCCGAAACTGGTGACAATTCCAATGTCCTTCCACAGGTGAATGGTTAAGCAAATTGGAGAGCACCCATACCATGGACTACTACTCAACAATAAGGGAATGAACTGCTGACAGACATAACAACTTGCATGAATCTGAAGGGAGGTGTACTGAGTGAAAAAAAGCCGATACCATGAAGTTACATACTTTTCACCCTCTCAGTAGAATCTTTTGCAAAAGTTTTAAATTTTGATTAGGTTGAATTTTTCATTTTTTCCTACTGTGGATCATGCTTTTGGTGTCAAGTCTAAGAACTCTTTGCCTGGCCCTAGGTCCAAATGATTTTCTCCTACATTTAGTTCTAAAAGTTTTAGAGTGCTATATTTTACATTTAAACTTGTGACCCATTTTGAGTTAATTTTTGTATCGGGTGTGCGATTTTTGTCCTTCTGTTTTTTGCTTACAGATGACTGATTGCTTCAGCACTATTTGTTGAAGGAATATCTTTTCTCCAATAAATGACTTCTGCACCTTGTCAAAATCAGTTGGGCCTCTTTGTGTCTGTCTATTCCTGAGTTCTCTCTTTCATTTAATTCCTCCAAATAGCACACTGTCTTAAAAATCTAGTAGAGTGATTCCTCACACTTAATTCTTCATTTTCGAAATTGTTTACCTATTTTAGTTCCTTTTCCTTTGCATGTAAATTGTAGAATGAGCTTACCGACAATGTTGACAAGAATTGTGTTAAATATATAGATCAGTTTGGGGAGACATCTTTATTATGTTGAGTCTTCTAATCTATGAATACAGTTTGTCCAATTATTTGGGTCTTCTTTAATTTCTTTCATCAGCATTTTGCATACTCTTGCCTTCTGAAAAGTTTATATTTGTTTACATTTTTGCCCATCCTTTGATTTTCAACCTTCCCTCCAAATTTTTATAAACTATATTTCTTATAAGCAACATATAACTGAGCTTTTCTTTCTTTCTTTCCCCAGGTGACCATCCCCGTCTTTCACCTTACCTTCTTCTTTATTTTCTTATTTCCTTATTTTTTGTTACTTGCTTTTTATTTTTGCCGATTGATCCAGTTAGTCTCTATTCTCTTCCCTCCCTCATGTGAATTTGGAAATTTTACTGTACTTTCCATTCAGTATTCCCATTCCTAATCATTGTCCTTGGATACAGACTGCTAAAGTCTTACACAAGATGATATTACTTCACCAAGTTCCCTTCCCCCCATGCTCTCCTTAGCCTCCACAAGAAGAAAATTTTAGTGTTACTACTTTTTCACATATGCCCACCAGTTCCCAATTCCTGGATATCGCTGGGATGAACTGTACTTTTAGCCCCAGACTATTATTAGGCTTCCTTTGCAGAGTGTCTCATATTTCAAGGTTCCTTAGTGTTCATAGTACAAATTCCCAGTCAATCATTATCCAGTTAGGGTAACCATATATATCACAAAGTTCTTTGCCTACCATCGACTCCTTTGCTGTTTCTTTCCTTTATCAGTTTTTTTCTCATCCACATTCTTTCCCCTCCCACTTCTTGACAGAATCCTTTCTGGAACCTTTTCCTCAGGTTATGTGAATGATGGTCTCAGAATCCTTGCATCCCAGAAAATATCTTTCTTTCACCCTAAAAAGTGGATAGTATCTTGACATATGATACATCCTTGGCTCCTAGTCTTTTTCTCTTGCTAATTTGTAAACATTACTTCCATTCCACAGACTTCTGCTCCTGCATAGAAGTCCAGTGCCAGTTGATTTGTTTCTTCTTCTGTATGTAACTCGTTCTTTTGGTCTAGAAGCATGCAAAATTTATCTTTAACCTTGGCATTAAAAAAAAAAATTTTTTTTTTTTAAAGAAGATGTTGGGGGTAGGAGTTTATTAGTTAATTAATTTCTTTTTGCTGTGTTGCGTCTTCGTTTCTCTGCGAGGGCTTTCCCTAGTTGTGGCAAGCCAGGGCCACTCTTCATTGCGGTGCGCGGGCCTCTCACTGTCGCGGCCTCTCCCGTTGCGGAGCACAGGCTCCAGACGCGCAGGCTCAGAGGCCATGGCTCACGGGCCTAGTTGCTCTGCGGCATGTGGGATCCTCCCAGACCAGGGCTCGAACCCGTGTCCCCTGCATTAGCAGGCAGATTCTCAACCACTGCGCCACCAGGGAAGCCCGGCATTTTAAAATTTAATAGGATAATGCCTAGGTGTGTGCCCTTTCATCACCTCTCCTAAACCTGCATAAATAACTCTGCAAATAACAAACATTTTCCTGGTCATTATTTGTTACTTCTTCCACCTGTTACGCTTTTTCCTTCTGTTGTTTATGTTACTTGCAAACTGGTGTCCTAGGATCTATCTTCCAAGTAACTTTTGTTTTCTTTTGTATATTCTTTCTCTTTGCATGTTTGTCCTAGTTTTTGAAATTATTTCTTCCACATGGTCTTTAAGACCACACTTTTTTATCTCAAGAGTGGCAGTTCTGTCCTTCAGTGTGCCTATTGAAATTTTAAGTTTGGGAAGAATTTTTTCTTTAAATTTCAGGAGTTTGTTGGTTTAATGCTTTCATGGAATCTCCCTAAGTGTTAATTAACTAAGGTAACCTTAGTTACTCTAAGAAATAAGCTCCCAAATCTTACGGCCTGTAGTACAGAGAAGGGTCTGTTTCTGCAGTCATTCTGTTCCCTGTGCTGACAGAAACTCTGCCCTCTTCACTGTTCGGGTTAAAAAGATAGAGACATCATGAAAAAGGCATCTGAAAGTAGTTGGGCAAGTTTTAGGCATGGTTGTTATTGGAAGAGGAGTGGAACTGATAGCTGTGTACCCCAAGGAATGGAGATAAATCCAAAAAGTCCTTGCCTGGCTCTTCTACCTTCAAATAGCTTCTATGGGTCCAGGTTCTTATCACACCTAGAGGTGGAAAAAAATCTTGCTTCTGTTAGATATCTCCCGAGATTCTTTACACACCCCTCTCCTCTTCCTACGTTCTCCCGCTGGGGAGCGCAGTGCAGCGCGGTGCTTAAGAGTTTGTACCCGGGAGTGAGGTCAGACCTAAGTACTCTACCACTAATTGGTTTGGGTCTTTGCACTGGTCACTTTGAACTGGCCAACTCTGTAAGCTTATTTCAAACGTCAACTCCAAAATAGGGTAAAAACATAGTGCCTGCCTTATAGGGTTTCTCTAAGGATAAAAGGAAACTATGCCATTACCGTACTTCAGCGTAATGCCTAACCTGCGACGCATGCTCCGGATACAACAGCTACTGTGATTATGAGTGGTTCAGTCACTTGGGGGTTTGAACTATAGTATTTCTGCAGGTAACTCCCAACCCATGTCTCCAGCCCCAACTGCTCTCCTGAGCTACGGTACATTTTCCTTGTTCAGCCGGACAATAGAACTTGGATATTCTGGCAGAATGCTGCTCCATTGAGCAGCCCAAATTCATCCTTTTAGTCTTAGCTCCTGTACTGCTCTGCTATGAATACACTCTTGCCAGTTTGGACAATTTTTTACTATTTCCCCTCTGTTCCTTCTACCTGGAACGTTCTCTTGGCTATTTCCATTGATCAAGATTTAACACATTCCTTAGGAATAAACTCAAATGCCACTTTTCCTGACCTTCCCTAATGAAGAACTCTTGTAACTGAATTTTTATATAAGTTTTATTTTTCTTGTCACTGGTGATGTCACTCATTACAATAATGAGTGTGAGTCAGGATCCTCTCAGCTGTAAGTGACAGGATCTCCGTGCAGATTAGCAAAGAGGGCATTTGTAGGCTCAGGGAACCCGAAATATGGAGGAAACCTCAGGCACAGCTGGATCCAAAGCCTCAGGCTAGTTATCAGGGCTCTCAGCCTCTACATCTAATTTCACTTCTTTTTGTGAGTTGGCTTAATTCTCACTTACTACTAACTGGTTTCCTTTGTGTAGGGAAAATGGTTCTCAGTCAGCCCAATGCCATCTCTACAGCCTAGGATCCAAGTGCAAGAGAAACTTCCCATCTGTCTCCAACAGAGGAGTCCCTGGGAGGAACTCTGACCATCCTGGCTTCGGTGGCCTGACCATATATATATGTATATTCTTTTTTTTTTGGCCTCACCGTGTGGCATGCAGAACTTCCCAAACCAGGGATCGAACCCGCTCCCCCTGCAGTGGAAGTGTGGAGTCTTAACCCCTAGACGACCAGGGAAGTCCCATATCTATTCTTTTTCAGATTCTTTTCCATTATAGGTTATTACAAGATATTGAAGAAATCTCCCTGTACTATACAGCAGGTCCTTGTTGTTTATCTATTTTACATATAGTAGTGTGGATCTGTTAATTGCAAATTCCTAATTTGACCCTCCCCTCACTTTCCCTTTTGGTAACTGTAAGTTAGTTTTCTATGTCTGTGAGTCTATCTCTGTTTATAAATAAGTTCATTTGTATCATTTTTTTAGATTCTATATATAAGTGATATCATATGATATTTGTCTTTCTCTGTCTGACTTACTTCACTTAGTGTGATGATCTCTGGGTCCATCCATGTTGCTGCAAATGGAATTATTTCATTCTTTTTTATGGCTGAGTAATATTCCATTGTGTGTGTGTGTGTGTGTGTGTGTGTGTGTGTGTGTGTGTTTGTGGGTGTACCACATCTTCTTTATCCATTCATCTGTTGATGGATATTTAGGTTGCTTCCATGTCTTGGGTATTGTAAATAGTGCTGCTATGAACATTGGGGTGCCTGTATCTTTTCAAATTAGAGTTTTTGTCTTTTCTGGGTCCATGCCCAGGAGTGGGATTGCAGGATCATATGATAACTCTATTTTTAGTTTTTTAAGGAACCTCCATACTGTTCTCCAAAGTAGCTGTATCAATTTACATTCCCACCAACAGCATAGGAGGGTTCCCTTTTCTCCACACCCTCTTCAGCATGTATTATTTGTAGAGTTTTTTTTTTTTTTTTGTGGTACGTGGGCCTCTCACTGTTGTGGCCTCTCCCATTGCAGAGCGCAGGCTCTGGACGCGCAGGCTCAGCGGCCATGGCTCACGGGCCCAGCCGCTCCGCGGCATGTGGAATCCTCCCGGACCGGGGCACGAACCTGTGTCCCCTGCATCGGCAGGCGGGCTCTCCACCACTGCGCCACCAGGGAAGCCCCTATTTGTAGAGTTTTTGATGATGGCCATTCTGACCGATGTGAGGTGATACCTCATTGTAGTTTTGATTTGCATTTCTCTAATAATTTGTGATAATGAGCATCTTTTCATGTGCCTGTTGGCCACCTGTATGTCTTATTTGGAGAAATGTCTGTTTAGGTCTGCTAATTTTTTGATTGGGTTGTTTGTTTCTTGGAGCTGACTCTTTGAGGGAGAGGATTAATGATTAAAAAGTAGAAAACTGGCATGACAAGTGTGGATTCAGAAAGCATGAGGGGTTGAGATGCTGAAAGCAGGTAAAGACAGGAAGAACCTTAATGTCCCAGTAACCTGAGGAAACAACACTTAAGTGAGGTTGGATGTAAGCGTGAACTAGGAAGCAAAACTGGAGGAAAACATCAGAGCACTAATTATTGTGTTCATGGTGCAGTGGGAGGTGATTAGGTTGAGATGAGGTCATGAGGGTGGAGCCCCCGTGTTGGAACTAATGTCCTTATGGGAAGGGCAAGAGACCAGAGCACTCTATCTGTTACATGAGGACACAGCAAGAAGCTGGCCATCTGCAAGCCAGGAGGAGGGCTCTCACCAGGACCAAATCTCCTGGCACCTTGATCTTGGGCTTCCCAGCCTACAAAACTGGGAGAAATAAATGCCTTTTGTTTAAGTCACCCAGTCTATGGTATTTATTACAGTAGCCCAAGCTGACCAGGATAACCAGTTATTTAATTAGTTTCTTCCTTTGTTCAACAAACAGTAATTGAGTTCCTATTATGTTCCAGGCACTGAGGATATACACACATGCACATCCAATTTTTTTCTGAGTCATTTGCAGATCAGCTATATATATCATGGCCCCCAACCCCTAACTACTTCAGTTTGTATTTCTTAAGAATAGGAATATGCTCTTACACAAGCACAGTACAGTTATCTACTTGATACCTTTTTTATTGATATAATACTTTAGTCTACTGCTAATATTCCAATTTTGTCAGTTAAACTAATATTCCAATTTGTCAGGCATCGCATGTCTCTTTAGCCTCCATTAACCTGAAACGTTTCCATAGCCTTTTACAACGTCGACAGTTTTAAAGAATATAGTCCCCCCTCCCCTCCCGTTTTCCTAATAGAACATTCTTCATTTTGTGTTTGTCTGAGGTTTCTTGTGTCCTTCTAAGGGCATCACATGTAGAGACACATGATGTCCAGCTATCTCTCACTGGTAATGTTAATTTTAATCCTTGATCAAGTTGTTGCCAGATTTATTCATTGCAACTGCTAAGCAATCTACAGGGAGACATTTTTAAAAAATGAAAAATCCTGTTCCTCGTCAAAATTTCCCTCTGAGGTTGGCATCCAGTGGTGGTTTTTTTTAAAGATTATTTATTTTTAATTGTGATAAAATATTCATATAACATAAATTTACATCTTACCGATTTTTCATTGTACAGTTCAGTAGCATTAAGTCCATTCACACTGTTGTGCAGCCATTACCACCATCCATCCATAGAACTCCTTTCATCTTCAAAACTGAAACTGCACCCAGTAAACAATAACCCCATGCCCCTTCCCTCCAGGCCCTGGCAACCACTATGCTACTTCTAGTCTCTATGAATTGACTACTTTAGAAATCTCATGTAAGTGGAATCATATAATATTTGTCTTACAGTGACTGGCTTATTTTGCTTAGCATAATGTCTTCAAGATTCATCCATGTTGTATCCTGTGTCAGAATCTTCTTCCTCTTTAATGCTAAGATTCCACTGTCTGTATACAACACGTTTGTTTATTCATTCATCCACCGATGATTCTTGACTGATCCAATCTCTATCCTGGTGGTTGCAAAATGATAGTTTTCCAACTCTGGAACCCCCTCCACCTTAACATTTGGCCCACAGCACTCTGCTGTAATCAAGAGCCTTTCCTTTTTTCCCACTTTATTCATCTATTTATCACTGTTATAAACTCATGATTCCCTATTTTTGAATGTTTTATAATTCGTTACTATACTAATTATTTTGGTGCTCAAATATTGTGCCAGCTATGGCCAGCAGGAGCCCCTTCAACCTGATTTTCATGACCTGAATCCATTGTATTTTACAAAGTAGTTCCTTACTTTCTGGCATTACACGATATTCCAGGCTCATCTGATATCTATTCTGTCAAGCCCTGGAATGAGCCATTTTCCGAGATGCTCTCGTTCCATACACTGGGGATGGTGGTAGAGATCAAGCTCTGGCTTCCAGGCTGCTGGGGTACTTTGTTTCTTAGCCCTTTCAGCAGACAATCCTGGGTAATAGAAACATGTATCTACACATATGCAAACACATACATACACATGCATATACATGTGTACAGATACACATGTACACATAATCATGTATATACATATATTTAAAAAATGAGTTTACATCAATGTCTCCAATTTCCACAGAGTTCTTTCCGAGCTTCCCATATTCCATATTGTATGAACTTCTTCTATAGTGAGAACTGGATCCCAGCAACATCAACATTTTTACTCATTTGCTTAATCCTATAATATGTAACCTGATATAATATTGGGTAAAAGAAACTGAGGTAAATAGACCTTTAGAGTGAGGTTTCATGTTAATCTGGCTGGGAGTTAGGCTATGTTTATTCTTTGCTGTAGCTGTGGTTTCCAAGGCTAAAATTTCTTCTAAGGTCCTTGTTTTTGTCTCCCTGGTTGTCTTTAGGTTTCCCTAGAGACTAATTCTTAAATAGGGTCTGAAGTTTGCAGCTCTTTCAGTTGTAGTCTCCAGGAGTCCTGTTAATGTGGTGGTGAGTTATGGGAGGAGGGGAAACATTATATAGAGCTTCTGATTAGGTCTCAGTCTTTTAGGAGCCCTCGGTTGTGACATTCACAGGTCACCTCCCCACTATCCCCATTAGGTGAGGAAAACTAGAGTGGCCTAGAGTTGGGTATTTTGCTTTCCCCAGGTCTGGTAAAATATTTTCTCTTCAGGGCAGGCAATTGTGGAGGAGAACAGAGTGCTCTGAGCTTATTTCAAAGCAGTTACTTTCCCCTTCCCCCTGAGGACCTTGTGGGACTCCTGGAGGTGAAACTCAGGAAAGTGTGGGGTACCCCAAGACTAGGCTTTCAGGATTTTTACCTCTCAAGCTAGCCCACGCTCAGCCTCTAGAAATTAGTGGCTTACGTTCAGGTGTTCCTGCCAGGCTCCAGGTGCAGCTTCTGCTATCCATGAGCTGTGGTTTTCTGTGTCTGCCTGTCTGTCTCGCCAGTTTTCAGGGTGTCAGTTTGCCCTGTGACCTCAATTCTTTGATGGATTTGAGAAGCAGTTTGTTTAGCTTTTTTTTTCTTCTTTGTGAAGTTGGGGGTGATGAGGTCCAAGCTTTTTACGTGTCAGACCAGAACCTTGAAGTCAATGCTATTGATTTTTGTGTGTTAATTTTGTATCCTGCTATCTTATGGAATTCTTTGAATTGCTTCAGCTTTCATTTTCTAGCATTTTCCAGATATGCTATTCTGTCATGTGCAAACGGAGACAGTGTTTTTTTGTTTCTTTGTGGTTTTTTTGGCCGTGCCGTGGGGCATGCGGGATCTTAGTTCCCCAACCAGGGGTCAAACCTGTGCCCCCTGCAGTGGAAGCACAGAGTCTCAACCACTGGACAGTCAGGGAAGTCCCCAGAGAAAGTTTTATTTTCAATTTTCTCTTCCTTATGTCATTTTCTTTAGTCAAACTGTATTAGCTAGTACCTCCAGAACAATGTTAAATAGTCGTGGAGATAGTGGACATCTTGCCTGACTTTAATGGGAATAGCTCTTGCATTTCTCCATTAAAAAAGAAGCCGGCTTTAGGACTGAATTATATTTACATTGCCATGTGTTTTAAAATGTAGGTTTTACTGTTATTTAAGCATGCCAAGGCCAACAGATCAAGAGATGACTTCTATTAAGAAGAGAGCTTGTTATACTCACAGAGCCCAGAAGGAAGGGGCATGCCATATCATGGGGGGGGCTCATGGGGAAACCCCAGGGTGAGCCCAGTGGGGCAGGAGGAGTGAGGGGAAATGTGATCAAAAGCCTTTATTGTGGCTTCCCTGGGAAGGAAGGGGCAAGGCAAGGCAAGCAGACTTGGGATGGCTGGCTTGAAAAATTTCAGCAGGTCCTAGGACCTAGGGCTGCCCCCAATTTTCTGCCAGTTGGCTCCAGGGTGATTAGAGCAGGTACATAATACCCCGGAATGTGAGAGCCCAGTAAAGGAGATGGTATCACAGATGAATTGTTTACCATGTCTATGAATAGATAGATAACCTTAGAAGGGGTAGTCCTTCCAGGATCAGGAAGGTCTCAGCATGAAAATACAGAAGATAAAATGACATGGTTAATATAGAGTGTTAAGGAAGTCTTAATCCATTTCTGTTTTCTCAGGAATTTTTAGGGATGAGTATTACATTTTTTCAAAGGCTTTCAGCATTTATCAAGATAGTCATATGATTTTTCTCCTTAAATCTATTAGTATCATGAATTATGTTAAAATATTTTCTAATACTGAACAATTTTTGATTTCCTGATATAAATTTGGTTTGGGGTGTTAATATTTTAAGATGTCAAAATCCACTTTTTATGCCAATGTTGTGCAATTCCCCCCTTTGTATCTTGAAATTATATTTATAGAAAATGTAACCTACCTATATTTTAATAATAATAACATTAAAATATATTGCCCTAAGTTTAAATTGATCTAAGTTTAAATAAAAAGTAAATAATTTGTTATAAACTGACGTATTTTTATACGTAAAGATATGTAAGTGTTTGAGCATAACTGCACTAGAAGATTCAGTAATTTAGACAGATTCTTGCGCTGTTCTTAGAATCATTGTGAATGGGGCAGCTACAAAAACAGGTTGAGAATGATGTGCTGTATTGGTAATGTCAATAACAAATATGTTGCTATCAGTGACATGATTTTCAAACTTGAATGACTCTTGTTAATATCCAAACAAATCAAGTTACAGTGTTATCTTTTTTAACATCTTTATTGAAGTATAATTGCTTTACAATGGTGTGTTAGTTTCTGCTGTATAACACAGTGAATCAGCTATACATACACATACATCCCCATATCTCCTCCCTCTTGTGTCTCCCTCCCACCCTCCGTATCCCACCCCCTAAGTGGACACAAAGCACCGAGCTGATCTCCCTGTGCTATGCGGCTGCTTTCCACCAGCTATCTATTTTACCTTTGGTAGTGTACATACGTCCATGCCACTCTCTCACTTCGTCCCATCTTATCCTTCCCCCTCCCTGTGTCCTCAAGTCCATTCTCTATGTCTGTGTCTTTATTCCTGTCCTGTGCCTATATTCTTCAGCGCTATTTTTTTTTTTAGATTCTATATATATGTGTTAGCATATGGTATTTGTTTTTCTCTTTCTGACTTACTTCACTCTGTATGAGAGTCTCTAGGTCCATCCACCTCACTACAAATAACTCAATTTCGTTTCTTTTTATGGCTGAGTAATATTCCATGTATATATGTGCCACATCTTCTTTATCCAT
>NC_041226.1:5628652-5631674 GCF_002837175.3 Physeter macrocephalus | reverse complement strand
GGTTTATCTCTGGGCTTTCTAGCCTGTTCCATTGATCTATATTTCTGTTTTTGCGCCAGTACCATACTGTTCTTTTTCTTCTCTGATTGCTGTGGCTAAAGCTTCCAAAACTATGTTGACTAATAGTGGTGAGAGTGGGCAACCTTTTCTTGTTCCTGATCTTAGTGGAAATGGTTTCAATTTTTCACCATTGAGAACGATGTTGGCTTGGGTTTGCCATATACGGACTTTATTATGTTGAAGTAAGTTCCCAGGAATGCAAGAGATTTCTCTGCATTAATTTTGTATCCTGCTACTCTACCAAAGTCATTGATTCGCTCTAGTAGTTTTCTGGTAGCCTCTTTAGGTTTCTCTATGTATAGTATCATGTCATCTGCAAATAGTGACAATTCACCATTTCTAGGGGTAGTTGGGGAGGGGCCTCATAAGATCTAGTAGGGGTAGAAGTCCAGGCTCACCGTGTGGTCTCCATTGACCTGCATGGGAGGGAGAAGTGGAGTGGGGATGGCCTCATTATTGGTGAGTGGGGATGAAAATCCTGGCTCCCTACCTAGCCCTCTCTGGTACCTTCCTGCTGGGGATGTTGGGGAACTTCATTACAGCCTCTTGAGGGTGGAGGTCTAGGCTCCCACTTGGCCTTTGCTGATGTGGGTGGGCCACGTTTTTTTCCCTATGGTGTTTGGCTTAACTAGTGGTTATTGTCTAAAAGTTTACATTTTCTGTCTCTCTAGGCTGTCCCTTTCCTTTGGCTAGTGGGAGTAGGCTTTTGTGGGCTTTTTTTGTTTTTCTTTCTATGTCCATTGGCATTTCTGGGTGGCCAATTTCTTCACCTCTAAGTCTGGATATATGAGGCAAAAAGAAACCCAGGGAACTCATCACTGTGTTGTTTGCTGGGTCCCGAGGTTACTAACCAGTCTGCCTTCTTCGCCCCACCTTTTCAGAATCATCTTATTATGTTCATTTTCTTTGTAATATTCAGGATTTTTAGTTATATTAGCAAGAGAAATGGGGAAAAGAACATCTCCATCTTCCCAAAAGCAGAAGTCTCCAGATTTCACGTTTTAATCTTCTTTGATTTTCTGAATTTTCTAACGTACAATATGTAGATAGTACCTAGTGCATGGGATCATTATCAGCATTAAATGGAGTAACTTATGTACAGTGTTTACTACTCTCCGTGGTATTTAGTAAGTGCTTAATAAAAATAATTCGTTAATCTTTTTAATGTTCTACAATTATATATTGTTTAGTTTCTTTTTAAATGTCATGAGTTCAAACCAGAGTTTTACTTTGGTTAATAGTTTTTTTTTAACATCTTTATTGGAGTATAACTGTTTTACAATGGTGTGTTAGTTTCTGCTTTACAACAAAGTGAATCAGTTATACATATACATATGTTCCCATATCTCTTCCCTCTTGTGTCTCCCTCCCTCCCACCCTCCCTATCCCACCCCTCTAGGTGGTCACAAAGCACCGAGCTGATCTCCCTGTGCTATGCGGCTGCTTCCCACTAGCTATCTATTTTACAGAACAAGCTTTTAGTTTCATTGATCTTTCCTATCATTTCCTTCATTTCTTTTTTGTTTATTTCTGATCTGATCTTTATGATTTATTTCTTTCTGCTAAGTTTGGGGATACTGGTTATTTAGTAGTGTATTGTTTAGCCTCCATGTGTTTGTATTTTTTACAGATTTTTTCCTGTAATTTATATCTAGTCTCATAGCATTGTGGTCAGAAAATATATTTGATACGATTTCCATTTTCTTAACTTTACCAAGGCTTGATTTATGACCCAAGATATGATCTATCCTGGAGAATGTTCCATGAGCACTTGAGAAGAAAGTGTAGTCTGCTGTTTTTGGATGGAATGTCCTATAAATATTAATTAAGTCCATCTTGTTTAATGTATCATTTAAAACTTGTGTTTCCTTATTTATCTTCATTTTGGATGATCTGTCCATTGGTGAAAGTGGGGTGTTAAAGTCTCCTACTATGATTGTGTTACTGTCGATTTCCCCTTTTATGGCTGTTAGCATTTGCCTTATGTATTGAGGTGCTCCTATGTTGGGTGCATAAATATTTACAATTTGTATAGCTTCTTCTGGGATTGTTCCCTGGATCATTATGTAGTGTGCTTCTTTGTCTCTTGTAATAGTCTTTATTTTAAAGTCTATTTTGTCTGATATGAGAATTTTTACTCCAGCTTTCTTTTGATTTCCATTTGCATGGAATATCTTTTTCCATCCCCTCACTTTCAACCTGAATGTGTCCCTAGGTCTGAAGTGGGTCTCTTGTAGAGAGCATATGTATGGGTCTTGTTTTTGTATCCATTCAGTCAATCTGTGTCTTTTGGTTGGAGCATTTAATCCACTTACGCTTAAGGTAGTTATTGATATGTATGTTCCTATCACCATTTTCTAATTGTTTTGGGTTTGTTATTGTATGTCTTTTCCTTCTCTTGTGTTTCCTGCCTAGAGAAGTTCCTTTAGCATTTGTTGTAAAGCTGGTTTATGTTAATTGTTGCTTTTCCCTTGCTGCTTTTAATATTTTTTCTTTGTATCTAATTTTTGATAGTTTGATTAATATGTCTTGGCCTGTTTCTCCTTGGATTTATCCTGTATGGGACTCTCTGAGCTTCCTGGGTTTGATTGACTATTTCCTTACCTATATTAGGGAAGTTTTCAACTATAATGTCTTCAAATATTTTCTCAGTCCCTTTTTTTTTTCTCTTCTTCTTCTGGGACCCCTATAATTTGAATGTTGGTGCGTTTAATCTTGTCCCACAGTCTCTGAGACTGTCCTCAATTCTTTTCATTCTTTTTTCTTTAATCTGCTCTGCAGTAGTTACTTTCATTATTTTATCTTCCAGGTCAATTATCTGTTCTTCTGCCTCAGTTATTCTGCTATTGATTCCTTCTAGAGAATTTTAAATTTCATTTATTGTGTTGTTCATCATTGTTTGTTTGCTCTTTAGTTCTTCTAGGTCCTTGTTAAACGTTTCTTGTATTTTCTCCATTCTATT
>NC_041226.1:5585497-5628640 GCF_002837175.3 Physeter macrocephalus | reverse complement strand
ATTTCTCTGTGTTCTCATTTTGCTTAACTTACTGTGTTTGGGGTCTCTGTTTCACAGGCTGCAGGTTCGTAGTTCCTGTTGTTTTTGGTGTCTGCTCCCAGTGGGTAAGGTTGGTTCAGTAGGTTGTGTAGGCTTCCTGGTGGAGAGGACTGGTGCCTGTGTTCTAGTGGATGAGGCTGGATCATGTCTTTGTGGTGGGCGGGACAGCGTCCGGTGGTGTGTTTTCAGGTGTCTGTGAACTTATTATGATTTTAGACAGCCTCTCTGCTAATGGGTGGGTTTTTGTTCCTGTCTTGTTAGTTGTTTGGCATAGGGTGTCCAGCTCTGTAGCTTGCTGGTCGTTAAGTGGAGCTGGGTCTTAGTGTTGAGATGGAGATCTCTGGGAGAGCTTTTGCCGTTTGATATTACATGGGGCTGGGAGGTCTCTGGTGGACGAAAGTCCTGAACTCAGCTCTCCCACCTCAGGGGCTCAGGCCTGACACCCAGCCGGAGCACCAAGACCCTGTCAGCCACGCGGCTTGTCTCCTCCCATCAATTCTGCGATCTCTGTCTTAAATTTTATCCACTTAGCACCTTTATCTTCGTCTTCACAACCCAAAGGAGCATGTTGCCCTGCAGTGCACCTCAGCGTGGGCCAGCGCATCACACAGGACAGGCCGGGCAGGGTCTGGGGGCCGGTGGGGGGAGGAGGAACTTGGAGGCCAAGGGCAGTGGTCATTTGCCCAGCACTGAGGTGTCTCCAGGGCTACCTTGGTGCCCTCCTCTGACCTGCTTTGGCTCCTGGTGGCCAGGCGGCCCCAACACCTCAGGTCTTCACAGACTCGCCAAACCGAGAAAGCCTACAATGTTATCTTAATTTACATTAGAGTTCCATGCCTAGAAATTTCAGTGTAGATGAAAATGATGTAAAAATGGGTATGTGTAAAACAGAATTAGGTTCAAAACACAGAAAATTATAAGTTTTTCACTCGTAACAATGTTCAGTATGACGTTCATTATTATGCAGGATTGTCCCATGAAGTGTGAGACATCTAGCATCCTTGACACCCACCCCTCAATGCCAGTGGTACCCTCAATTATTTCTGTAACTAAATGTGCCTCTATCCAGTTCATCACTGAACTAGGTGAACTCTATTTTTCTCAGCCAATGGCATTTTAGTTCTTCAAATATCATCTACCACCTACCAATCCATAGCATTGTCTTGTATGCAGATGACTGAAAAATGACCAAAACTTATGTGAAAATGGTCACCTTCAGAAGTAGTAAATTAAAAGTCAAGAATATACTATTTCCTTCAAAATTAATTATTGATTTACAAAAATAACACTGAATAGTTCAGGGTGGTATGAAACAGGGACTCTTAAATATTTTAATTGTGGTGTGAAAATTTTAAAGCAATTTGGCCAGAGTCCTTCAATGTATCCATAGTCTTATGCCAAGTTATCCCATTTTTTCTGGTTTTACCCTAAAGAGACAGTTTGAAAATACAGGAAAAGAAAATTATACCCAAGTGTCATTATCAACAGTAAATTATTAGAAATGTGATAAAAAGTGATCTGATGTACGGTTATAGAAAATCTGGGATAAGTTTTATATGAAACATGCAGGACCCATATGAAAAAGAAAACTGCAAATCCTTTGGATGTCAGGGGACATAAAAGAAGATTTGAATAAAATTTCTGGGTGAGAAGACTCAATATTGTAAAGCTGCCAATTTTTTCCAAGTTAACATGTACATATAATGACATTCAATAAAAAGTTCCAATGGGAGTTTTTTGGGAATATGACTGAATGTTTCTAAAATTTATCTAGATGAATAAATGTATGAGAATATTCTTTAAACTTTTGGAAAAAAAAGAATGCAATCAGGAGAAATTTGCCCTAATAGATGTTAAAATATGTCATATACTTACAATCAAAAAGTATGATTCCAGGGCCAAAACAGATAAACAGATAAGTGGAGAAAAAGAGATATCCAGATATAGATCAAAGTATATATTAGAATTTACTATATGAAGAAGGTTTTACTTTAATTATTACTTTTGTGGGGGATGACTAGTAAGTGGGTTTGTGAAGTGGGTAAGCATTTCTTAAGAATATAAAAATAGATACTCCCTTATTCCTTGTACCAGTTAAATTCCAGACATATTAAAGCTTTTAAAACAAGTAACATTAAACTAGAAGAAAATACAAATTAATATAATATTGAAGTGGGGAATTCTTTCCTAAGCATGACACCACAAGTAGAAAACAAAAAGAAAATGATCAACTATACAAAAATCTAAAGCATCTGTACTTTAAAAAAAACTCAAAAATCTCAACACATAAGACAAAGACTCAACACCCTTAAAATACGAAGAATTCTAACAAATCAATAAGCAAAGGATGAATTCCTTTTTCACATTAAAATTTCATTTTAATAGAAAGCTTAGTTTGAAATTGAAGAGGAAACTTATAAAGATAGTAGCATTGAGTATCATTAAGCATATGAAAATCAATAATATTAATTCTAACTTGCAATGTAAGACAGAATATAGGGAAAAACTCAAGATAATAAGCCTTGCACATCATTTTGGCAAATATTTAAAGGAATCTTAATATCCATTAATGAAGATGTGTGGAAGTGAGTAATTTTATATTTTGCCGGTGGGTGAGTCAGTTAATGCAACTTTTCTGTAGGTTAGTTTGACAACAGGTAACAAAGCCTTAAAAATACATATATTCTTACATGAGATTAAAATTTTGTTTAGGAAGCTTTTTAGTAACCTGAGAAATATTTTGTTAAAATGCTAGGTGGGAAAATAGTTCTTTATAATGAAGTTTAAAAATTTAGGTTTTAAAAAAATATTGGAGGGGACTTCCCTGGTGGCACAGTGGTTAAGAATCTGCCTGCCAATGCAGGGGACACGGGTTTGATCCCTGTTCTGGGAAGATCCCACATGCTGTGGAGCAACTAAGCCCGTGAGCCACAACTACTGAGCCTGCGTGCCACAACTACTGGACCCCACGCACCTAGAGCCCGTGCTCCGCAGCAAGAGAAGCCATCGCAATGAGAAGCCCGCACGCTGCAATGAAGAGTAGCCAATGCTCGCTGCAACTAGAGAAAGCCCGCACTCAGGAACGAAGACCCAACGCAGCCAAAAAAAAAAAAAAAACCACACCATCGGGGAAGAAATTTAGATTGACGTACACGACAATATTAAGAGCAGCTATCATTGGGTGGTTGTATTATGGGTGCTCTTATTATCCTTTCTTAATTTTCTAGTGCTGCACAATGAGTATTTTTATAGCTAAAAAGTAAAGTTCATTATATTTTAACAGAGGCTACTTAATACCTAACCCTGTGCCTGGTCCATGGGGGGCATTCGATAAATGTCTGTTAAATTGAACTGTTCCCTCGCTACTTATTCCACCCACAATTTAAAGAATCCTCTCTTTCTGGAAGGGATTTAAAAGCTCGTTCACATAACACTTAATCCCTGAGTACATATGAGTTGAGTAATTCATTAATTATCCGGGCTTTAGATTTTCCAGGAAATATAGAGAATTTAGATATCAGTGTCTCTAGATGTCTTCTTGGCACCAAAGTCAAATTTTAAAACTTTCATATGTCAACAAATATTTTAAAATCACTTCTACTTAGGTTCCTTAGTTTAAAAAATTATATGAGCTTTTCTTACATTAAAGTGTAAGAAATTTTCATACTCGATTATTTTAGGTCTGTGTATAGTTTCATTGTAAACTAGGGGACAATTTAGACACAGCTTTTTATAAAGGGCAGGTTCACATTTCTAAAAGTCAACATGGAAAGAGGTACTGACCCCACACAATGGCATAATTCAACTTTGGGTCCTAAAATCTTGCAGAAAGGGATTTCTCAGAGAGGGACTTTTTATTAACAGATTTCACAGGGGCCTCTTTGGGTAATACAATTTTACTGGTGTATCTCTGCCCAGTCACCGTGTGAGTGTGTCAATTAGTAAGGTTGCTTTTGTGGTCTAAATGCCCCTGTGCTCTTGAATTTCTTTTCTCAAATATTCTGAGATTTAAAACATTCAGCTCAAAAAAACCTGGCGCCACCTACTAGCACCCCCTAGTATTACATTATGACTAGTTCTTTGAGTTTTGCTTATTTGGCAAACACTGTTTGAAATCCAGTATAGTCAAGCATAAACATTAGAGCTCTGAAGACGAATAAGACAGTCCTTGGCACGACTAAACTTTCAGTCTAGCTGAGAAGACAGACATTATTTGGGGTGTGTGGTGCTAGGAGACTGTGTCATAAATACATGTGTCATTTTAGCCCTTGTATCAGCATGAATTTGAGAGAGACCAGACTCCAGATGGGAAGACCAGTTAGGAGGCTGGTAACGAACTAGCCTCAACCATCCACACCTAAAATTCCCCTTCTAAATTCAAAAGTAGGATTTATTTGCCTCGTCATTACATAGTTGCGGAAAAGCTACTGTATTTGACATTGGTTGCTTGTCCTCAGGCCAGTTGGGGATATCATACCAAAATTCTTCATTTTAAACAAATATTTGAGATTCTAAGGATTGTCTCTTAATGTGAGACCATCTTATGGATGGTTGTTGTCACGCATTTTTAGTTTCCTAATATAACTCCTTAGGAATAAACTTAAATTGGCTCTCAATTTCTGCTTTTCCTTGTTCCTGACAACTGTAAGATGATCTGTTGCACCTCTATCATAAGTCAACAGAAGACTCAAAGGGGAGCAATCATAAATCATATACAAGTGATTCCAGTCAAAAGGCTAAGAAGAGATCAGTTATAAATAGGATCACCTGGATTTTGAATTAATTGTGAGTTTCATTTGTTCACATCACCTCTACAGGTATGATCAGATTGTTAGCCTATTCAAATTTCAGATGCCTTAAACATTCTCAGTTCAAACAATAGACTCTACTCATCTCTCCTTCAAATCTCAAAATTGTTGAAAAGGTGTAACATACGTAAATTTCCCAGAAGGAAATTTTTCAGAAGAAAAATATTGAACTGCACCATTAATGATTCTTATCAGTCTTTCAATTCTTCTTTAGTTGAAGGATTCAGAAGTCTAGACGCATGTTTCTGGTGGAGGGTACATTGTATTTTTGAGGTGTATCCCTGTGGATGGGTGTAGGTACAATTTATTCATTTTAATTGCTGTTCAGTCTTCTGTTATGTGACCATACCATAATTTTCTCATTTTCGTGTTGTTAAATATTTAGTCTAGCTGTTGTTTGGTGAATTGTTCTCTCATTATACAAATTCTCCTTATATTCCTATAAATGCTGGGCAGGTTCATCGCTAAGAATTTGGATTATGGAGCTAAGACTGGGTTTAAATCCCACCTGTGGAATCTTGAGAGAATTACTTAAGTTAGCAGTGTCTCAGTTTACTCCTCAAGAGATATTAATAGTACCTACACAGACACATCTTTCAGCACTTTAGAAGATATTAGCTTATTACCTTCTGGCATTTACTGTTCTGATAAAAATTCTGTTGAAATTCCTTGGTAGATAATGTATCTTTTTTTATATCATGGCTTCTAAGACCCTTTATCCTTAATGTTCTCAAATTTCACTGTAATTTCTCTGTGTGTGGAATTAATTTTTTAAAAAATTTCTGCTTATTACCCAACATGCACAAGAACATGTTTCTTCAATTCTGACAAAGCATCTGCGTTATTTTTAAATTTTTCTTCTTTGTCATGCCCTTCATTCTTTTATTTATTTTGGCTCTCCTGTTACATGTTTCTTTGATCCTCTCAGTCTTATCTCCAACTCTCTTTAGTTCTCATTAATTTTTTTATTGCCTCTCTGTACTGCATTCTTTGTTAATTGCTCACGATTATTTTTTAGTTCACTGACTTTATCTTTGACTATGTCAGGTCTAGAGTATATCCCACTTGTTGCATGTTTTATTTCAGTGGTTGTATTTTTCATTTATAAGATTTCTAGTGGTTTCTTTTACAAAAAAAAGACCTATTTTGTTTTATTTCTGCTTGTTTTTTTTATAGTTTCGTTTTCAATTGAAGTTATGCCTTCGTTTCCCTCTTTAAAAATCCTCAACATATTTTTATATGTTTCTGTCAGACTATCTTATAATATTAGTTTTATATGGAGTGATTTCATATTCTGATTTTGTTAGCTTTTGTTTCTTTTTCTTTTTTTTTAAGACAAGTTTTTCAGGGACTGATTGATTATTTGTTTGTTTCAACTGGTAAGAACAAAACTACCTAGAAAATAAAAGTTGTAAGAGAATGGCACTATTGACAAAAGGGGAACTTTTAATAGAATAAGTTTGGTTTAAGCCCCCAAATTTATCTGATGTTCTCATATTCAATGGCTAAATTTGGAAAAACAAAAAATGCATTATGCCTATGAATATTCACAGGTTACTTAGTGTACCACAAATGAATAGAAGAGAGGGAGGGCTGGAGCAATGCATTAAATAATAGTGAATACTGTACTGTAGCAGTTAAGACATTACACTAAATAATAGTGAATACTGTGCTGCAGCAGTTAGGACGTTACTGATCCCAACTGTTATGTTTTTTCTAATTACAAACATAATACTGTCTCTTGGATTAAGTGAAAATCAGCAAGTTTTTCCTTCTACGGATGCCTTCCATGTGCTGTTGGAACTCAATATTTCATCTCTACCTTTCGTTTCTAAAATCATAGAACCATTTGGCTTTCAACCATCCAAGAAATATAGTGGTGGGCCTTCCCTGGTGGTGCAGTGGTGAAGAATCCACCTGCCAATGCAGGGGACATGGGTTCGAGCCCTGGTCTGGGAAGATCCCACATGCTGCAGAGCAACTAAGCCCATGTGCCACAACTACTGAGTCTGCGCTCTAGAGCCCGTGAGCCACAACTACTGAGCCCGCATGCCACAACTACTGAAGCCCACACACCTAGAGCCCGTGCTCTACAGCAAGAGAAGCCACCGCAATGAGAAGCCCGCACACCGCAACAAAGAGTAGCCCCCGCTCACTGCAACTAGAGAAAGCCTGCGTGCAGCAATGAAGACCCAACACAGCCAAAAATAAATAAATAAATAAATATATATATATATAAAAAGAAAAAAGAAATATATTGGCTGTTTTCCTTATCCATGGCTTGACATCTTCTCACTTTTCATATTTCTTTATTTTTAGTTTTAATTTTTCTCAGAGTTATAATGCACGTAAGAATCAACCACTTCTACAATTTTGTTGGAAAACAGTAGTTTCTTTTTCCTTCCTTTTTTCTCTTTTCTTCAAAGGCAACCACTTTTACCTCCTAGATAATTATTTTGGTATTTCCGTCCTTGTCTATAAATAACATAATTAAACGGTTACTTTTTTTTTCAGTTTAGGCATTTTCTATTGGTTTTCCACCATGGTAAGTAATAACAGCACTCACTCATATAGCACTCATATAACATATGGGATATTTCCCATATGTTAATTTATTTAATGGTCATAACAGCTCTGGGAAGTGGGTATTATTATTAATACCATCTTACAGATGAGGAAACTCAGGAACAGAGAGATTCAGTAACTTGCCCAAGGTTATATATCTCAAAAGTGGCTGCGTTGGGATTCAGACCCAGGCCATTTGGTTCTACAACTCATGCTCTTAACTACTATGATACTCTGTCTCCAGAGTAAGGATTTAGCTTTCTCTCCTGTCCTGTCCCACCACACATATTCACCCTTTCCATCCCCTCATTCTCCAAATAGTTATATTGCAGTTTTGCTTAGATCAGTATTCAGCATTTACATGTGGATCAGAGCCTCACCAGGTGATCTGCAGACTCAGAGCCTGAAGAAGAGTTATTTCTGCTAATCTATTAGGCATACAAGCAAGAATAAAAATACATGTCATGTATGCCTTTGAGAGCTGTTGTTGTTCATTATGCAGGAAAAGCTGGCTGAGACAACATGTCTGAAATGACCTTATTTTAACCCCCAAGATTTTCTGATAATATGGCTGGGTATAATAGTCTCAGTTGGGAGCAAATTTCAGAAATTTGAAAGCATTGTTTCATTGCCTTCTATCAGTATTTGAGAAATGTAAAGCCATTCTGATTTCTGATCCTTTATGTTTGATATATTTATTTTTCTTTGTGAAATCTTCATTTTGTCTCCACTGTTCTGAAATTTTACAGTAGTTTGACTTGGTGTGGATCTATTTTCATCTATTTTGTCAGGCATCCAGTAAGCATTTTCTTTCTTTCTTTTTTTAACATCTTTACTGGAGTGTAACTGCTTTACAATGGTGTGTTAGTTTCTGCTTTATAATAAAGTGAATTAGCTATATACGTACACATACATCCCCGTATCTCCTCCCTCCCTCCCTATCCCAGCCCTTTAGGTGGTCACAAAGCACCGAGCTGATCTCCCTGTGCTATGTGGCTGCTTCCCACTAGCTATCTATTTTACATTTGGTAGTATATATAAGTCCATGCCACTCTCTCACTTCAACCCAGCTTACCGCTCCCCCTCCCCGTGTCCTCAAGTCCATCCTCTACATCTGCATCTTTATTCCTGTCCTGCCCCTAGGTTCTTCAGAATCATCTTTTTTTTTTTTTTTTTTTTAGATTCTATATATATGTGTTAGTATACGGTATTTGTTTTTCTCTTTCTGACTTCTGGTAAGCATTTTCAATCAGGAAACTCATGTCCTTTAGTTCTGGGAAATTTTCTTGAATTACTTCATTGTTGCATATTTCACCTCTGTGTTTTTTTTTTTTTTTTTTTCCACCAGAAAATACATTATTAAGATGTGGTACCTCTTGGACTGGTTCTCAAATTTAAAAAAAAATCTTCTTTGCTTTTTTTTTATATCTTCGACTTTTGATCTGTTTTTTGAGGAGATTTCCCCAATTTTATAGCCATTCCTTCTACTGAGTTTTTCATTTCTATGGTCATATTTTTAAAATTCCCAAGAGTTCTTATTATTCTCTGACTTTTCCTTTAGACATAGCATCTGTTCTTATTTCATGGGTGCAATATCTTTTCTCTCTCAGGATATTCATGCTATTTTTTAAAAAAACCTCGCCTTTTCCTGCACAAACTCTGTTTCCGCCAAGTTGATTTTTTCCTGCTTATTTGTTTTGGTCTCTTTATTTCAAATTACAAGGTTTCCTCTGATGACTGGCTATCCTTGGTTGTCTACCCATATCGAAGAGTGAAAAGCTAATAGTGATGGGAAACTTCAAGCACTTAGGTGTTGTGGCCCATGGCTTACCATAGGGTGATCTGGCTGGGCCATTTATTTGTCAGATATTTGATGTTGATGTATTTAGATTTCGCTTCTTGCACTGGATGTATTCTCCAGAAAAGAATCTTCCAATCTCCTCCCAGAATCTCAGCATCCAACATGTACTTATTTATTTAACATACCTATTTTCTTTTTTGTTGTTTTTGAGGTATAATTGACATATAACATTATGTTTGTTACAGGCGTACAATAATGATTCGATATCTGTATATACTGCAAAACAATCACCAGCATAATTGTAGTTAACATTTGTCACCATACATAATTACAAATATTTTTTTTGTGATGAGGATTTTAAAGCTCTACTTTCTTAGCAACTAATCTGTCAATTTTTGATACAGTGTCCCCACTGTCAACTCTGTTTAGTGTCTTTCAGTTCAAGACCATCTATTTTATTATTTGCAGAGAATAAACCTCAGTGATGGTTTTGAGAGGGATGTAGGAAAGGCAGCCTAATAATTTTGTGGAGTAAAGGAGAGGATTTTGGTGACTTTTTTTTTTTAACAGACTTTCAGCCAATCCACTGTATTTAAGGTGTTCTCTCATGTTCACTCCCACTTCACAAGTTACCAATGCAACCAATTCCTTAGATTTTTTGAAGTATGTAGTGTAAATCATGTTGGTTTGGGGTTTTCCCCACTATTGGCTCAGGACCCAGTTTTATTTTTTAAGTCTGAGTTCTTTATCATTCATCTCTCTGCTTTAAAAATTCTGAAATTTTGTTCCTAGCTTATTTTTCCATTCTCTTCATCTTTTGGATTTACTGGTTCTTAGAGTATTATGTTAGTGGTGTTTGGAAGGAAGGAAAAGCTGGTGGTTATGTTCTATCCTCCATCTTCACCTTGAACCTCAAACTCTTCGCTGCTTTCTTAGTCTTTAACTTCCAAATGCATTTCTCTTTTTATTTTCAGACTTATTTGGAATAAAAGGGTTTTTGTTTCTCTTTTGTTTCTTAGGATAATTGCTTTCAGAACCCAGCCATTATGCTGTGAAGAAGCCACTCCATCAATAGACCCACATGGAAAGGACCCAATAGCTAGGGAAGATTTGCCAGCCTTGTAGATGAGCCTTCTTCCAAGTGGTCCTTTAGCCCCAGTTGAGCTGCCCCAGTTGACACCACTAGCCATCCCCACCGAACCCTGAAAAATTACAGATTAATGAATAAAAAATATTTACTGGTATTGTTTTAAGCCCCTGTGGTTTAAGATGGATTGTTGCATAGCGATAACTGACCAGAAGGTCCCTCCCTACCTAGAAGCTTTGTGACTGTGCTCTCTGATCCTCTAGCCCTCAGTCTAGAGGCTGGCTACCTGATACTCTGTGCATAGATCCAGTGAGTGGTTTGGGGTCCCCTGTTGGCCACCAGACTGGGTCTGTATCCCTCCTTTCTGAAGCCTGCAATTCTTCATAAACAGGGTACGCTCAACAGCTTTTGGCAGCAGAGTGGGTCTATCCCACACCTGTTTCTAAACAATGATCCTTCATCCTGTGTACAACAGTTTAAGTCCCGGTTAGTCTGCAGACCTGCAACCCCCAGATGCTGTCCCTTCTGCTTCTAGACCACAAACCCACTAGCTGCAGTCCCCTTCACTGTCTTGTAAGTCAAACCCGGGAGAGGATTCTGGGGACTGGATTGTTCTTAAACAGAGTTTCAGTGGTCTTTATCTTAATTGCTTCCCCATTTAACTACTCACTGCCATTTCTTCATGTTACTTGGAAATTCTAATAAAAAGAAATGTTTATCTTGATTTTGAACCCAGCTATGACTTCAAAAATTTTTTTTTTCCTTATATCTTATGCGTATTGTTAAGTGTTTGGAGCAGAGAGGTTTTTTTTTGGATGTGGTTGTTTTTCATCCCATTGTGCATGTTGACATGAAGTCCCAGGTTTGAATTTTAAGGAAGTAATTCTTACTTCATCTGGTGGCACTGTTCTCTATCCTCTTCACAGCCAAACCCATCCTCCCCTTCATCTCTCCAGTGTCGGAGCAGAAATTGCTCTTCCCCCGACCAAGGTTCTGTACACGCGAGCTCATCACGGCAGGCCTCTCTGAGGACGGCTCTCACAGCTTCACTCTCTTTCTCTCCATTGGCTCAGCTCTCCCATCCTAAGAAGAAATTTTCCCTCAAGTCCACTTGCCCCCACCCGCTGTGTCATATCTTTCCTTTCCTTCTCTGCTGAATCTCTCATATTGCTGCAATACCTTCACCATTCATTAATTCCCAACCTTGTGTAATCTGGTTTGCATTGTCCTCGTGTGTTCCAGTTACCACTGCTGCCTGAAAATTACTGCCAAACCCAGTGGCTTAAAACAGCAATCATTTTGTTTTGCTCACAGTTTTGTAGGTGGGGAACTTGAGAAGGGCTTACTGCACTGTTCTTCCTTGGTTCTCTCACGGCAGCAGGCAGATGTTGGCTAGGGCTGAAGGACCAAATGGGCTGGCATCCAAGATGGCTCATTCCCCTGGCTGGCAGTTACTGCTGACTTGTCTGAAAGCTCAGTTGGGTCTGTCTACTGGAATACCTCATGACCTCTCCACCTGGCAGCCTCAGGGTGGTCATGGTAGCTGGCTTCGCCAGAGGACGTGTCCCCAAAGTGTCCCAGGCAGAAGCTGCGTGGTTCTTTTCACCCTAACACCCGAAGTCATACAGCATCACTTCCATGATTCCACTGCTATATTGGCTGAAGCACCATCAGCCTGCCCAGATTCAAGGGGAGGGGACATGGACTCCGCTTCTCATTGGAAGGAGTATCAAGGAATTTTGGGGACCATGTTTTAAAATGACCACAGTCCACCCTCTGGTCACAAATTATTTACATTTCTCCTACATGCAAAATACTCATCTTACTCCAAGAACCCACTAAGGTCTCATGCCATTAAAGCATCAGAGTCCAGGTCAGGATCTTGCCATATAAACTGAGTTCCCAGGCAGAAGAGGCTTTATGAATAAGGTTTCTTGAGTACAGTTCCTCTCTGAAGATCTGTGAACTAAAGAATCATGTGACTTGCTTTCCATTCACTTGAACGACAATGTTGGGCATGGGATAGCTGCTTATAGATACTCCTATTTAAAAAAGTGGAAAGTGGGAGACACATATTAGTCACTGGGATATAGCCATTCTGAAATCCATCTGGGCACGTGTTTCTCATACCTTCATTAGAGCTCCTGGAAGTTGTTTTCATGGCTCTGGCTCTTTGGGATCCTGATTCCTTGCCCTAAGTCATCTTTCCTTTTCCATATAAAAAATGGCCCATATTTGCAGCTGAGTAGCTTTCTCAATCTGCTTCCTGCCCATAGAAAGTTGGGGGAGGGTGTCTAAAAGCCTCTTTTCATTTTGTACCATCTCTGTCCCTTTCACTCAAAGGTGGTACAATTCCTTTAAAAACTGTGTGAGATTCCTGTGTATCAATTCATAATCCACTGCATGAGACCAAAGCCATGCCTGCAAATCTCTTCAAGTTGAGTCCCTCTCCACGTTGGGCTCTTTGTAAGGTTTCTGTCTGAGATAATGTCCTTACTATCCTTAGAAGCTCTATTGTTTAAAAGACAGGGTCTGGAAAAAAAAAAAAAAAAGACAGGGTTTGCTAGGCAAGACCTTAAGATCCTTAACAGATTGTGTGTTTTACATACAACAAAGGCACCATTTAAGAACTTTCTGAGGTCTTACAACGAAGGGTACCCTAGTAACATATTTGGTGTCATTTTTACCTTGCGATGTTTCCCTGTTAGTGCCCTGGATTTGATATTTTCTGTGAGGCCCTTTCTTACTTTGAGAATCTTCTGCTAGGAGATATGGAGATGAGAGGTAGTTTTATTTTTGAAACAGCAAGTTCTGGTTCTTTTATATTTTCTCTAAATTCTGCTTAAAAATGGAATCATTCCTTCTTTTTTTTTTTTTTTTAGCTTTCCTTTCTCTAGCCATACCTTATGATAACGTAGTTTTTTTTTAAAGCCAGCTGTCACTTTTGACATTCTGCCCCAAAATATCCGTAGCCAGATTCATCAGTTCATTAGGTATGTGTTTGATTTTCCACATTTCCACAAGTGAAATTTTGCTAAACTTTCTGCCATTTTATAACAAGGGTCTGCTTTCCTCCTTTTTCCAATAGCCTTTCCCTCATTTTCCTTTTAATCCATCACTGACAACCTCCTTAGGGTTCATCAGACTTTTATTAAAAGTGTCCGCAAAGTCCTCTGAGCTTTGTTCGGCTCAGTCCCAAACCCAGTCCCACGCATCTAAAACGTGTTTCTTACGGAGTACCCCACCTCCAGCGCCAAAAGCTGTTTCTTACTCTTGCTGTGTAACAAACCACTCCTAAACCTTAGCAACTTAAGGCAAAATACAACAAACTAGTGAATATAACAAAAAAGAAGCAGACACACAGATACAGAGAAGAAACTATTGGTTATCAGTGTGGAGAGGGAAGTGGGGAGGGACAATACAGGGGTAGGGGATTAAGAGGTGCAAACTATTATGTATAAAATAAGCTACAAGGATAGGGCTTCCCTGGTGGCACAGTGGTTAAGAATCCACCTGCCAATGCAGGGGACACGGGTTCGAGCCCTGGTCTGGGAAGATCCCACGTGCCACGGAGCAACTAAGCTGGTGCGCCACGACGACTGAGCCCGTGTGCCACAACTACTGAAGCCCACGTGCCTAGACCCCGTGCCCTGCAGCGAGAGAAGCCACCGCAATGAGCAGCCTGCGCACCACAACAAAGGGTAGCCCCCGCTCGCCGCAACTAGAGAAAGCCCGTGCGCAGCAACGAACACCCAACAGAGACAAAAATAAATAAATAAAAGAAATTTTAAAAAATTTAGAAAAATAATAAGCTACAAGGATACGTCGTATAACACAGGGAATATAGCCAATATTTTATAATAATTATATGTTGGGTATAACTTTTAAAAATTGTGAATCACTATATTACACATCTGTAACTTACATAGTATTGTACATCAACTATACTTCCATTAAAAAAAAAAAAACCACCACGCATTTAACTCTCCCCGTGATTTTATGGAGTAAGAATTTGGGAAGGGCTGGGGGAAAGCTCTTGCTTGAGGTGACTCTTGTAGTCTAAGTCAGATATCTGTTGGCGCTGCTGTCATCTGAAGGCTGGATGTCCAAGGTGGCTCACTCATATGGCTGGTAGCGGACACCGGACGTCAGGTGAGGGTTCACCTAGGCTGTTACCTGGGGCATCAGCAAGGCAGACGCAGCACAGTTGGACTTTTGACCCGGTGTCCGGTTTCGCCCAAAGTGAGCATCTCAAGACCAGCCTCCAGTTTCATGCAATTTCTGACCTGGCCTCAAAAGCTACACAACGCCTCCTCTGCTGTACTCTGTTGGTTAGAACAGTCATAAACCAGCCCAGATTCAAGAGGAAGGGTTATAGGCACCACCCCTCATGAGAAGAATGTAAATAATGGGCGGGGGGCATGCTTTTAAAACCGTCACACTATTCTACTGAAACTGTTTGTTCAAAGGTTAGCAATAACTTTCTTTTTTTGTTGTTTTTATTTAATTAGGTGATTAATTAATTGAAGTATAGTTGATTTACAATATTCTATTAGTTTCAGGAGTACAGCATAGTGATTCAATATTTTTACAGATTATACTCCATTTAAAGTCATTGTAAACTGTTGGCTGTATTCCCCGTGCTGTACAGTATATCCTTGTAGCTTATTTATTTTATACATAGTGGTTTGCACCTCTTAATCCTCTACCCCTATCTTGCCCCTCCCCACTTCCCTCTCCACACTGGTAATCACTAGTTTGTTCTCTATATCTATGAGTCTGTTTCTGTTTCATTATATTCATTTATTTATTTTACTTTTAGATTCCACAAGTAAGTGATAATATACACTATTTGTCTTTCTCTGACTCGTTTCACTAAGCAAAATACCCTCCAGGTCCATCCATGTTGCTGCAAATGACATTATTTCATTCTTTTTTTTTATGGCTGAGTAATATTCCATTGTGTATATGTGCCACATCTTCTTTATCCATTCATCTGTTCATGGTCACTTAGGTTGCTTGCATATCTTAGTTATTGTAAATAATGCTCCTGTGAACATTGTGGTGCCTGTATCTTTTCAAATTAGCGTTTTTGTCTTTTCTGGATATATACCCAGGAGCAGAATGGCTGGATCATATGGTTGTTCTATTTTTAGTTTTCTGAGGAACCTCTGTACTGTTTTCCACAGTGGTCGCACCAACAGTGTATGAGGGTTTCCTTTTTTTCCACATCCTTGCCAACACTTGTGATTTGTAGACTTTTTGATGATAGCCTTTCTGACAGGTGTGAGGTGATACATTATTGTGGTTTTGATTTACATTTCGCTCGTGATTAGTGATGTCGCGATACTTTCTAAATCAATAGATCCAGGAACCTCTTCCTAGTTCTCATACTATTGAACTTCAGTGGTACTCGTAACTTTCTTGAGATGTGTTCCTCTCTCTCAGGGTATTTCCATAACACTTTCTTCAAAACATTCCCATAACTCCCTTGGATTCCACAGCCACCCCTGTCAGACCGTCTCCTTTCTCTTGCCCCTTAGACGCAGCCATCTCCAAAGCTCTGTCCTCAGCTGCTGTCCCCTCGCACCCTCTCAGGTGGGTCCTCTCGTTGTGGAGGTATACTTGTGTCTGCTCAGCACCCCTTTCTTTGAAGAGAAATGAGTACCTTTCACCCTCGTGCTTGACACCTGCACCAGGCAGGGTCGTGGGTAGAAACAGAATTCCATCCATACAGGTCAGCTGAAGAAATTAAAGACGGAATTATTTGTAGAGGTGCTGTCAGGGCTAAGGGAACCAACAGCCAGAAGCCACTCTCATCCCTCAGTCTGAAGGGGAAAGAGGAAGAAATCTTGTTACCAGCACCCGGTGAGAGTCCTGTGTCTTTCCTTACATTGTCAGGAATTCTGGGACTAGCGCTCTACAGACCATGGGAGCCTGGAGCTGCCAGGGAGCAACTTGTGGACAAGTGGCTGGGACCGGTGTGTGAATCAAGGTGGGCAGAGGTGAGCTGGAAGGTGGACACAGAGCAGCCAGAAGCACGGTAAGGAGAGAGCACATCACCCTCGTCCTGTGCACGTGTCGACTTTATTACTCGCTCAGCTGGGAGAACTGTGTTGCACTGTCTGAACCAAGCCAGGGCTGTCCTCATGTAGAGCTGTGGGAAGCCTGGCTTTCAGGATTAGCTGGTTTGTGCTGTCATTTGTGGCTGGTTTCCAGAGGGGAGGTGTGACGATGGCATGGGACTCGCACCGAGTGATAGGGATGGCTTTGAAACACTTGCTGTGTGGCTGCGTGCTTGTGGCTTGGGGCCAGGGCTAAATAGCAATCTCTTTTTTCTTTCTTGAATTTACATAGTAGGAACTTTTCCCCCTCAGAATCCTGATGATGTTTTTTGCAGGACCTAGATTCAGCCACATCCGTGCTTCTCCTTGGATTTCACAGTAATTTATTCTAATAGATTCCCTCCCCCTTTATTTTTTAAAGCAGGTGGAGTCAGGTTGCTGCCCCTTTCACCTGAAGACTAGCCTGTCATCCATTCCCACGTCTTTAAATGTCCCGTCTGAAATCATGGCCCCAGATCTCCATCATCAATACCATGTCTCATGCGCTCTCTTGACACGTCTTCAGTTTCCTGCTAAACATCTTAATTTGGCCATTTCTTGCATTTCCACCTCAACAGTTCAAGTTTAAATTTATTTTCTTTTCCCCAAACCTTCCCTTTCTTCCTTGGGTCCATATTTTGGTCAATCTTCTCATCCAGACTAACATCTCAGAGTCATCTTTTTTTTAATTTATAAATTGAAGTATAGTTGATTTACAATGTTGTGTTAGTTTCTGGAGTACAGCAAAGTGATAGTTTTGCGTGTATATGTATATCTATTCTTTTTTTTTTAACATCTTTATTGGAGTATAATTGCTTTACAATGGTGTGTTAGTTTCTGCTGTGTAACAAAGTGAATCAGCTATGCATTGTATATCTATTCTTTTTCAGATTCTTTTCCATTATATTTATTACAAGATATTGAGTATAGTTCCCTGCACTATACAGTAGGACCTTGTTGTTTATCTATTTTATGTATAGTAGCTTGTATCTGCTAATCCCAAACTCCTAATTTATCCCTCCCCGACTTTTTTAACTTCAAAGTCTTTTTAGCGAAGAGCTAATATATTCACATAGTTGACGTTCAAAAGGGCAAAGTTTCTTCCTGCCTTCTCCTTGTGCATCTATATCCCCATCTAGGAGACAGCCCATGTTATCAGTTTCTTGTAAACTCTTTCAGAGATAATATGGAAATACATGCGAGTATTCTCTTCCTCCTTTTCACATGACCAGCACCATATACATTACGTCGTTCTGTGCCCTGCTCTTTTCAGGTAACGATGCATTCTGGAGATCACTTCGCATCAGTAGTGTTTTTCTAATGGGAGCGTAGGGTTCCCTGGTGTGGAGACACTTAGGCTTACTAACTCATCCCCTGGCGCTGGGCAAGTCCTGTGGGTTTTACTCTGGTGGGCTGGGTTGTGTCGAGTCTGGCTCAGGGTCATGGAATTGCCTGTGACCACTCAGCTAGTAGCAGTCAGGGCAGAATCTAGGTGCCTGGTCGGGGCACGGTCAGCCCTCCGAAAGGACACAGGGGGTCGGCAGCAGGTGGGGCGCAAAGAGCCAGGGTCCTGGAGTGAGACACCCCATCCTAGACAGGGCCTGGGCCCTTCCAGGCAAAAACCATTGTAATGAGATTTCCCTTGGACCCCAGACTGTCCTCCGAGGTGGTGGAAGCCTGTTGGCCTACAATGCCGGCTGCCAGACTGAAACGCAGCCGCTTGAATTTGGGCCCCGTGCTGTGCTTGGAATGTGTGTACGTGGGTGGCTGGCTCTGAGCAGTGTGCTTTCAAGGACTCAGTCCCTGGATGTCTGCTCACCCCCACTGGGTTTAAGCTGCCAGGCCCCTGCTTTCCTGACTTTGCCTGATAACGTCAGCCCACACCAGCCTGCCCTTAACCAGGTAGGGGAGGGCCGGCGGCCTCTCCACGGGGCGGCCTGAAGGCGACAGGCGTGCCAGCCTGGGAGCGATGCTGCTGCTTGCGCGGGCAGGGCCTGCGCCTTCTCTGACCTGCCCAGAAAAGACCCATGTCTGGCCGGCCAACGCCTGCGCATTCTCCGTGGCTGGGTGGTGGAACCCTGGGAGGGAGAAATAGCCACTCCCCATTGCCCTCTTTGGCTTGGATTCTAGTTCTGCCCTTTCCCACGGGTCTGGGGAGAACAAGAAGTAGCCCAGAAGCCTGCTGTCCCTGTTATAAACCTGCTCATGTGCTCTACCCTACAGTTGGTCCCAATCGGATCAGCACAGGAGGGCGGCGTCTCAGTGACCTCATTTCCTGCGGCGTACCCACACCGAGCTGTCACCTCTGCTCTCTGTCCATGAAGCGAGTGGTTGGATTCATCTTGCAGCCTGATTCCCTGTCATGGGCTATAGGGGCTGAGGCTCTCAGGGGCCCTAATGGTTGAGGAGGCTTCTGACAGCGGGGTCAACTTCCGGGGCACCTTTCCTGAGCCCAACACCGGGCTGGGCTCAGAGGAGTCGCGGTGAGAAACAGGACCCAGACTGTGCTCTTGGGGAGTCAGGACCACAGGGGAGAGGAGACAGATGGCCTTGAATATTATCACGTGTGCTCCATGTGGACAGAGTCAGGGGGCTGGGGGCCAGGGAGTGGGGTGCTAGGCCCAGCCCGGAGCAGCACTGGAAGCTTCCATCAGAGCCAAGAAGAAAGTCTGAGTTGGGAGACAAAGCCCGGGATGAGGTAGAAGGGGAGCTGGTGGGGCTCAGGCACGGAGAGTGCAACAGAAGGGGTGTCTGAGCTGCAGGCGGCCAGGGAGCTGGGGCTGGTGCAGAAGGCCCTGTCCTTCCATGATGGACTCAAGGAAGTGCCTCTTAGATCTTGTACTCTGGGACTGCAGCGGCAGGGACAGAGGTGGCCAGGGTACCAGTCAGCAGAGGTGAGGCTACTGTAATGGTTCAGAGCTGAACCTGAACCAGGGAAGAGCAGCAGAGAGGACAGGGCTGGACTGGCAGGACTTCGCCTTCCATTGGATGTGGAGGACGAGGCCCGAAGCCCATCCCCTGAGGACACAGCCCTAAACCTGCACTGCAGCGGTCGGGGCGGGGCGTGATAGCAGAGTCACAGGAGCTGACGCTGGTTAGCTCTTGGCTTTACATTTTTCCTTTTTCTCTCAGTGGAGTTCAAGTTGATTGGTCTGTGGACCAAGGTACAGGGCCCCTCTGTTAACTCAAATGGTGGCCTAGAACGGATTATGAGCTTCTTGAAGACACTCCATTATTATTATTGTTGTTGTTATAATCATCATTATCATTGCCATGTTTATTTATCATTATCATTATTTTTTAAATGTTATTATTATTTTTCACCATAGGTTTAGCCCAAAGATAGGGGACTAAGGGGCATAGCGGGACCTGTATTTTCCACTGCGATACTTTCTGGCATTTTCAGTCCGTTTTCGTCCCATGTAGATGCTCTTGATGGAAATTATGAAATACGTTAGTGATAAATAGTTTTGATCCCGGCGGCAATTAAACCTTCTACGAGGCAATCATTTCCCTCCCTCTGTTCCTTTAGTAAGAGTAATATCAAGATGAATAGAAAACAGCTTCTCCCCGTAAAGGAGACGTGACTCCGCAGAGGAAACAGAGGGAACTTGGATGGCATGAGGGCATAAACAAAAAGAGGGTGGCAGGGGCGGGGCCTCAGGAAGGAGTCACCAGCCTCAAAGTTCCATCTAGAACATGGAGTGGCAGTTATCCGGCCTGTATCTTCCAAACCGAAGGTGCAGAGGTCGTGCTGACCGCCTTGAAAATACAGGACACACGGAGACCACGTTCCCACGACCCGCAAAACCGCGTCCCAGGAGCAGTGGAGGCTGGAGAACAGACCAGCTGAGGCTGCGCAGCTGACAGTGGAGAGTCCTAACTGGGTGACGGAGGTGGACGGTCTCTGTTGTGTGTGCAGTGTCGAGGGTGACAGGGCCTGGAAGCCGACCAGGATAGAGACGAACAGCGGAAGCCCTAGAGTGGGGCTGTCTGCCTGGGTTTAGATCGCGACTCGGGCGCTTACTTGACTGTGTGCTCTTTTTTTTTTTTTTTTTAAATAAATTTACTTATTTGTATTTGCATTGGGTTTTCACTGCAGCACACGGGCTTTCTCTAGTTGCGGCGAGCGGGGGCTGCTCTTCGTCGTGGTGCGCGGGCTTCTCATTGCAGTGGCGTCTCTTGTTGCGGAGCACGGGCTCTAGGCGCATGGGCTTCGGTAGTTGTGGCTTACAGCCTCAGTAGTCGTGGCTCGCGGGCTCTAAAGCACAGGCTAAGGAGCTGTGGCGCACGGGCTTAGTTGCTCCGCGGCATGTGGGATCTTCCCGGAGCAGGGCTCGAACCCATGTCCCCTGCATTGGCAGGCGGATTCTTAACCACTGAGACACCAGGGAAGTCCTAGCTGTGTGCTCTTGTGTAGGTTCCTTAACCTTTTTGTGCCTCAGTTTACTCTTCTGTAAAAGAGGAGATGATTGTATCTTACCTCTCAGGGTCTTTGTGAAGCTGAAATAAGACAGTAAGCGCTCAGAAATACCATCTCTCATGGTTACCAGTACAGTTATCGTTTTCTCTGACAATTGACCATGAACATAAACATAAGCCAGATATATACTAAATGAACGCTAATATTCACTCACGTTGACAAAAAGTAAGGCAAATAAAAAATAAAGCAAAATCCTCCCAGAAGAAAGAAATTAGGGGAAAAAAACTGTCAACAAGAGAGGAGATTCAAATAGCCATTAAACTTCTGAAAAGATGTTCAACATCCGTCATCTTCAGAGAAACACAAATGAAAGCCAGGATGTTATACACCCATCGGGATGGCACAGTCAGGAAGACGGATGATACCGAGCGCTGGTGAAATGGGATGCGAACTAGTAGAACCCCTTTGAGAACCCGTTGGCAGCATCCTCTGAAGCTAGACTTCTGCAGACCCTATGGCTCAGCAACCCCAACCTCGGGCGCCTTCTCAGCGGACGCGGGTACCTGGCTCATCCAAGGTGAGCACGAGACGGCTCGTCGCTGCGCTCTTCGTGACAGTACCGAAGCGGCAACGACCCAGGCACCCATCCGCAGAGAAGGGATGAACAGAGCCTGGAGTGCTCTCCCACGTGGACTGCCTACAGCCACGTCACGTGGACTGCCTACAGCCACGTCACGTGGACTGCCTACAGCCACGAGACGCGGACGAGCCACGACGAACCCCACAAAGCTCACGCAGAGCAGAGGGAGCCAGAGACGAAGTGTATAAATGCGGTTCCGTGAATATGAAGTTGCACCTCGTTCCGAGGTAGGATAGCGGTGACCGTTGGTTGGCGAGGGGAAGCGGCTGAACCAGTGACTTCCGTGGGCGCTAGTCAGGTTCTCTCTCCCGATCTGGTTGCTGGTTACATGCGTGTGGACATTGGTCGAGGTTGTGAGTGGTGTGCGTCTCCGCGTGTACGTTGTGCTTGAGGAAAACATGTAGGCTACCTTTGCCAAGTCACCCCTATGCCTAGAACATTCCTCTCATACACAGCTTCATCCCAGGCCCCAGGAACGACAGTCACTCCCTCCCCGCCCCGCAGGGAAGGGACCTTAGGCCCAGGCCAGGAAACGAGGCCCCCGGGAGCACTGGTTTCTGGGGTCGGTGATCGGAGTGCTGGCCTCATTCATCACTGTATCCACACAGACCAGCCCAAAGCTGGGCACGTGGTGATACTCGATGGACCCCAGTAGGTGGAAGGAAGAAAGGGAGAGGGAGGGAACACAGACGGAGGGAAGGAGTTGAGTTGTGGCAGAGAGAGTAGAGAGTCTCCTTCCTGCAAGCAGCCTTTGGGCTTTGACCAGGCCAAGCAGAAGTATCTGGTTATTTAGAATGATGTTCCTGGTCAGTGAGGGTTACCACGCAGAGTCCGTTCTAGAGGCTAACTTACAGTGTTTCTACTTGTCGTGAATGAGACCTAAGAGGTCATTCACGTACTCGCTAATAAAGCTCGGAGGAGTCCGAACTCTGTGCCACAAGGCACGGCTACGGGCTGGGGCTGGGGGGCTGGGGGGCATCATTACTTGGAGGAGTGCGGGGGTGGGGTGGGGGTGGGGAGCGGAGCACCCCCGCCTGGAGGAGTTGCAGGGGGATGGGGACAGTGCGTCCTGCCTACGTGGCCAGCTGCCGGCAAAGGACCGGAATGGAGTGTGTGTGAGGAAAGGTCACTGTGAGGCAGAGGTAGGTGTGGTGACGGACGGGGCAGATGAAAGGAGGGTGTGGCGTGGAAGAGGTCCAGGGTCCTTCCCACGGGGTAACTGGAAGGCAACGCAGGACTTGAACGGAGCGAAAATAAAGGGAGAAAAGCCACCTCTGCTGTTGCTGCCAGTGCAAGAACTGAGGGTGAAGTGGGGAGAAGCAACGTGCAATTTGCCGTTCCCGTTAGCTGCACTGACGGCACCCCAGCTCCCGGGAGCTCTTTCTTGTACTCGCCTTTTTCTCTGACATGCGCCTTTTTCTTGAAAGCATGTACACTTTCTGTGTCCTAGGAGGATCTGGGTCTGCAGCCTCAAGTATCGGGAGCAGAGCTTAGTCCCATGTGAAGGTGGAAGAAATGTTGATCCCGTGGGGCGTGACCCAAGGGACCGGGAAAATCCAGGCAGCCCAGAGACAGACCTGACACATGAAATGCCGCCGTCCCTAAAACGTGTTCCATGGGGTCAGGAACTGCCCCCTCCCTCCTGTGTTCCATGTCAGTGACCCCCTGGGTCAGGTGATGGCTGAAGGTGGCAGTGACTGTCTGAACTCCCTGCAGGCAGGACCGGATGTGGGGGGACAGCCCGCCGGGGAGCACGGATGACGGACGGGCTGTGAGGGAGGAAATGGGAAGAGCAGGGGCTGGAACCCAGGTTTGTTGAGGGACAGCCCTGAACAACCATGACCTGGCGTCCGGCTGAGCGTCACGGGCCGCAGCAGTGGTTCTCAAGGTGGGGTCCCTGGGCCAGAGCGTCGCCACCAGCTAGAGCGTATTAGAAATGCTTGTTCTCAGGCTCCAGCCCAGATCTACTCGATCGGAACATTGTGAGGAGCGCCCGCAATCTTGCTTGAACAAGCCCTCCAGACGACACGGACGCATGCCCAAGCCTGAGAGCCTCCAAGGGAAGGGCTATTTTCTTGACTAACTCTCTTTTACCCCCCAGCGTCCCTGTCCTTGGAAAAGATATCAAAACAAAGTGGCGCTGGATTGAAGCTCACGAATTTGGAATGTGTTCTGGGCATCCTTACCCCTGGCCCAGTCTGCTCGAGTCCTTGTCACCCTATCATGTCAGTCCTGGTTTTGAAAACACACCGAATTCGATTTCTAACCCTGCCTCTGCCACTTACTGGCTGTGGCATCCTGAGCAGGTTACCTGACCTCTCTGATCCTCAGTTTTGCCGTCTGTAAAATGGGGGCTCGTAATAGTACTCACCAGACTAGGGTTTTCCTGGAGGTCCCCGTGCTGTGTACACACAGTAAGTGCTCAGAGGTGGATGTGATCCATCAGGCATGCAACGTCACCTAAACTTGAAGAAGTTAGACTAGAACTCAAGGAAATCAAACTGTAGGCTTGTAGTGGTGGGGTGGTGGGGTAAAGGTGGGAGGTGGGGTAGGAAACCAAACAGTAATACTTAACTGTATGTGTTTGGGCTCTGAGACAGGAGTTACTCTGATCCTATGACCTTGACGTTGTGGAAAGAACAGGGAAGTATGAGAATATCTTATAAACAAGCCAATGAAGATTTCAAGGCTGGTGAATTTCTTCTGCTCTGTCTGCCAGGGTGTGTGGCCCGGCAGAACGAACGGTGGGCACTAGCCGGGCCCAGCAGTCGGGGAGGGGCTCCACACTCTGCAGGCTTGCTCACTGGGTGGATGAACACACCTGGCTGGCAGCCTTACACACAGACCTGCCCCCGTTCCCCCCAGTTACCTCCCCACAGGATGATTTATGGTCATTCAGTTTCTGTTTATAAAACTGACAATATTCCCGCTGATAAATATGATATACATGAATTTCAGCAGCCGCAGGATAAAAGCTGCTGGCCCCGTGGCGACATCTGGCCGCCTTGTAAAGACGTCATCCAGTGCCCTTCACCCCGTGCTGACTACCGTCCGATACAATAAAGTGTTTAAGGTCCACGGGGACATGATGATAGGGTTAAATTCAACCAGTAGATCCCCCAGCTGGGGTCGATCCCAGGCAGAAACTTTCGGAGTCAAACCTGGGAAGAAACACCCTGCAGCGTGGTCCTCATGCAGCAACGTGTCTTTGCAGCATGGTGCGGGGGTGGTAACTTTGACGATGGAGGACGGCGCCGTGTTGGCTGTGGAGCGGCGGGCGTTTTCACGCACAGGTGGTCTGCGAGGGCCCTCGTGCCCTCCCAGGAGAGCGGTCTCTGTGACAGAAGTTCCAGTGTGGGATCGGCAGTGCCTTTTATCTGCAGATTTCAAAGTTCTCGACATGAGTCACTCCCCGGTGCCTCCTAGGAGCGATAGTGTTCATTTCTCCAGACAGGGAGGCTGAGTGCATGCTGGGCAATGGCCTCCCAGGGTCACTGAGTGACTGAGGAGTGCTTACCTGTCCCCGGCATGTGCCCTGACTGTCCTGAGTCACTGGGGCAGCAGCCAGCATGGGGCAGGGAGCACCAGGAGAGGAAACCGGGGCCTGGAAGAAACAAAGCACAGAGTTCTCTGGGCCTTGGTTCCCAGACTTGGTGCTGTATCTAAATCAACCATCAAGTATTTAAAAAATTTGGATTTCTGGTCAAACTGGTTTCTGTCTTTGAAAATTTTGATCCAGCAAGTCTGGGTTAAGCGGGGGGACCAGAATTCTGTATGTTAACAAATTCTGCCCGTGACCGTGATGCACAGCCGGATTCAGCTGACGAGGGTCAATAAATAAGGGACCCTGGGAGGACACTTGGGGCCGAGGGGGCTGGGGACCCCCGCAGGACCAGACCGTTTTGGCCACCCGCACACCGTCCCCACCTCCACTCAGGATCAGATGTGTTATAATTGAACCCCACTTCCCTCAGCACAGTGTTTCCCAACCTTTTCGGGGTCTTGTGCACCTTTGAGAAGCTGATTTTTAAAACCCTTCCTGAAGAACATTCGGATGCCTGCACAATTAGGCTGAGACCTCAGGAGTATCCGTAAGAGGCAGGTTTGGCATTGGGGGAGGCAGATGATATTCAAGAACTTAACCAAAACCTAGGAGAATCTGAAAATAAATTAAAAATAAAATGTTGGTCTTGCTCAGTCCTACCATAGATAGCGCTACTCAAGGCTGCTTGGCCATTTCCAGTTTTTGAGGTTCCTAGTCTAGTAGAGGATAAGAAACGCTAACTAGGGTTTATGTTGGGTCGGTCCATGGGCACTCGCCATCGAGCTCCGTCTTCTTCCCGTATTGCCATTCTGACCTCAGAGCCTGCAAAGCTGAAAACCCTCTTCGCCCTGCTCCCTTGCAGCCACATACGAATTAGGCTACATTCCACACGTGCTTGCACGAATGTGGACAACAGAAGTGAGGCAGAGGTCCCTGGGGCTGCTCTTGGATAATCTCTGCAGGCGGTGAGGCTGCTGCTGCCCTACCCTTTTCTGGGTCCAGCACCAGCATCCTGAGTGATGGGGGTTGGGAGGCATTTGCAGTACTCGTCGTAGCATCTTCCTCAGCTATGGTCTCAGCTGCGGTAGTGTGTTCTAGAAGTCGCTGGATAGACCGGAGGAGTGGGCTCTAGGCTGGGCCCCCAAGAACTTCCCTGCCACAGGTGCTTTCCAGAAAAACCACTCCCCCTGCCGTGGTCAGTGAGGTGGGGAAGCAGGAGCTGCCATGGGGATTGTTGAGCTCACGGCGGCCACCCAGGGAGGAGAACGCCTCTGCCAGCCACCCATGAAGCTGCTGACTGGACGTCGATCCCTACTGATGAGCTTTTATGACATTTCTAGCATGTTGCCATGACATGGCATGGAAATCCCTGTACATCTATCTTTGTGCATTTACATGAGTTTATCTTCAGGGGTTGAATTCCTGGATCAGAGGGTACAGACACCTTGAGAGATATTGTTGATTTTCCAAAAATGGTTTATTAATTCACATTGCCACCAACATTTAACCTTACCTTTCCTGACACAGAATAAAGCCCAGGCATGACTTCCAAAATATCCACTTGCATGGTAAAATACCACTGCGTAGAAGGAGTACCGATCAATGGAAACAGAAGCTCAACCACATGGGACAGACACACACCCCACCCATCAGACAGACACCAGTTGGATGAACATTTATATGCTGAATACCAGCTCTAGCGTAACCGATTTTTTTAATCTTTGGCAAAATGAGAGGAGAAAAATGATAGCTTATTGTCGTACATTTTTGTCTCTTTGAGTATTAATGATCTTGAGAGAGTTTTTTTTTTATCACTCTGCAATTTCCGTTTTGAATCTTGAATTTTAAAAAGTTATACAGAATATCCCAGAGTTAAGTTCAGCAGAAATGTTTTAAGAGATTACTGTGAGTCAAATCTTATGCCAGGCTTTGGAGATAAAATAATAGTTTCCCCTCTTGAGGAATTGATGGCATAGTAGGAAAAGCCAGGCACATACACGCATACACACAAAAAGGTCATTTCACGGCAAGGAGCACCAGGAGTTCCAGGAAAAATGAAATCATTGAGTACTTTGAAAATATATCTGTGGGGGAAAATATAGCGGGCACAGAATTATCAAAGCGTAAACGGCTGTCATCTGGTCCAAACATTTTTAAGTGAATGAAAAAATTGCCCCCATGCTGTGCATAAAAACCTTATTTATTTTAATTGCTACGTTTTGGCATGCACGATGAACAGGACACTAAACTATTACTGTGTGATTTCTTCCCTTTCCATGATAAATTTTGTGTAAGAAAATGAAATAGAAAGAGACTGAATAAATGTAAGGAAGTCTCCTCTCGCCCTACCATGGTGGTGTCAGTGTAGACTTGCTAAAATAGAGATTACAAATAAGATCCAGAGTCACATGGCATAATATACCCCAAATGTCCAGGATACAATTGAAAATCACCCGTCATACCAAGACCCAGGAAAAACTCAACTTGAATGAGAAAACACGTTCAACAGATGCCAATATGTCCATCACAGATGTTGGAATTACCTGACACAGATTTTAAAACAATTATCATTCTAAAAAAATGCTTCCATGGGCAATTACAAATATGCTTAAAACAAATAAAAGAGCAGGAAATCTCAGCAAGGAAAAAGAAGGTATAAATAAGAAAAAAAAATAGATATAAGGAGAGACTTTATATTAGGGAAGATTACTTGGGATAAAAAAGAATCCCTCCTCTGGCTTCCTATTTTTAAGTCTTTGGAGAGGAACTACACAATCTCCTTAGCTTACTAGGGTTTCGTGAGCCTTACCTTCAGAAAACTCACTCCACTGAATATAAATCTCGCTGGCCCAGCATCAGTGCACTGAGACAGTGGCCTTGGCATATGTATGGTCCCCCTTTCTCCAGTTCTCCAGATCTAGAGACCCATCCTCTTTTGCTTCTTTCCCAGCCCTACTCTTGGCTCAGCTTGGAGGCTGATGCTGGGACTCATCATTTCATGAGGCAGACCAGGTACAGAGTGACATCAGAAGTCATAAGGTGGCTTGTCCTATTACCAAAACAAATTGGGTCCTCTCTCCTGACACGCAACAGAACCAGTCTAGTGACACCAGGTTGTGGTGAAGGAAAGTACAGCATTTATTGCAGGGCGCCAAGCAAGGAGAATGGGCAGCTCGTGCTCAAAAGACCTGAGTGCCGTGAAGGCTTTCAGGGAAGAGTTTTTAAAGACAGTGTGAGGGAGGGGGTCATGGAGTGTGTCTGATTGGCAGATGGTGAAGTAAAAGGATGATGTTTCAGGAATCTCAGTCATCAACCTTCTAGCTCCAACTGGTCTGGGGTCTATGGTGGTGAGCACGCAGCTAACTTCTTCCACCTGGTGGGGGTTTTAGTATCTGCAAAACGACTCAAGGATATAGCTCAGGGTATTGTCTATAGCCCTCGAGGAAGAACTAAAGGTCTTTGACTTTGTTATATGGCTAAGCTATTATTATTTTGTCTTGCTTGACTGCTTTCCTTTGTTTTCCCATTTTCTCACTTCTCTGATTAAATTTGCTCTTTGGAACTCAGGGAAGGCTTAGGAGTCTAAAGCTTTTCTAAAAACAAGAGGTGGGGGACACAGCGAGGGGGGTCTGTCTCTTAGAAGGCCTTGCAAAATCCTGCTGGGTTTCAGTCCTTTGCAGTCACCTGGCTTGAGCAAGGTAGAGTACTCAGGCCAATATGGTGTGAGTCCTCCTTTCTGTGACTGTTTGCTAATAATACAAAAGCCTTTCAATATCTTAATAATTGGTATATCCATATCAGTATGCCTTGGCTGAATATCAGAGTTGCCTCCAAGAAAGATTAGTGATTTTGGTCTTGATTCTAAGAGTAATGGGAGCCACTGAAGGGTTGCTCGCAAGCAGGGAAGTGATATGATTAGATCTGCATTTCAGAGATCACTGGGACAGTGGTGAGGAGAAGCTGGGATCAGAATGGGAGGCTATTGCCCTAGTCCAGGTAGGAGTTGATGCGCTCAGCTTTGTCATGGTACTTTCTACATAGTTATAGCTACAGTTGTAGATAGATAGTTGGATTTGATTTGCTAGTATTTATTTTAAAAACTTTTACAATTTTATAATTTTCTTATTTTGTAATGCCTTTATTAGGCTTTTGTATCAGGGCATGCTGGCCTCGTAAAATGAGTTGGGATATGCTCCCTCCGCCTCTATATTTCAACAGTTTTTGTAAGATTTCTATTATTTCTTCCTTGAATATTTTCTAGAAGTTATCAGTGAAACCAACTGGGCTTGAAGTTTTCTTTGTGCAAAGAGTTTTGACAACAATTCAGCTTATTTAATCAAGATAGGGTTACTTTGGTACTCTATTTAATTTAATCAATTTTGAGAAGTAGTTTGCAAGAATTTTCTCAATTTCATCTAAGTACTGAGTTTTTTGGCATAAAGTTGTTCATAATAGTCTCCTTTATTTTTGTTTTTCTTTTTTCAGATTGTGGATGATATTATTTTAATAACCTCTTTATTGAGATAGAATTCACATTATCAAAAAGTTCATCCTCTCAAAGTGTAGAATTTAGTGGTTTTCAGTATATTCACAGACTTGTGCAGCCATCACCACTAATTCCAAAACATTTTATCTTCTTCCCACCAAAATCCATGCCATTAGCAGTCACTCCCCACTCTCCCCTTCCCCAGTGCCTGAGAACTACTAAAATACTTTCTATCTCTAGAGATTTGCCTCTTTTGGACATTTTAGTAAACGTAATCACAAATATGTGGTCTTTTGTGTCTGACTTTACTTACCATAATGTTTTCAAGGTTCTTCCATGTTGTAGCATGTATCAGCACTTCATTCCTTTTTAATGCCAAATATTAATTCCATTGGATGAATGTACCACATTTTGCCTATTCATTATCAGTTAATGGATATTTGGGTTGTTTCCACATTTTGACTGTTAGGAAAAATACTGCTATAAATATTTGAGTACAAGTTTTGTGAGGACATACATTTTCAATTCTCTTGGGTATATATCTGGGAGTAGAATTGCTGAGTCATATGTTTGACCTTTTGAAGATCTTCCAAACTGTTGTGCAAATAGCTGCATCATTTTACACTCCCACCAGCAATGTATGAGGGTTCCAGTTTCCCCACATCCTTGCCAACTCTTATTATTATATAACTCTTTTTTTGGCCATGCCATGTGGCTTGCGGGATCTTAGTTCCCTTATCAGGGGTTGAACCTGGGCCCTCAGCAGTGAAAGCGCTGAGTCCTAGCCACTGGATCACCAGGGAATTCCTTATATAACTTTTTGATTGTAGCCTTCCTAGTGGGTATGAAGTAATATCTCATTGTGGTTTTGGTTTGCATTTCCCTAGTAACTAATGATATTGAGCATCTTTTCATGAGTTTGGTGCTCATTTATTATCTTTTTCAAATCTTTGCCCTTTAAAAAATTGTATTCCTTGTCTTATTATTGTTGCATTGCAAGAGTTCTTTATATATGCTGGATACAAATTTCTTATCAGATATATAATTTGCAAATCTCTTGTCAGGTTGTCTTTTCACTTTCTTGATAGTATCCTCAGAAGCACAAAAGTCTTAAATTTTGATGAGGTCCAATTTATCTATTTTTTTCTTTTATCGCTTGTGATTGTGTGTCATATCTAAGAAACCATTGCTCAAGTTCATGAGGATTTATGTCTATGCTTTCTTTCAAGAATTTTGTAGGTATCTGCTCCGTTTTGAGTCAATTTGTGTATATGGTGTGAGGCAGTGACTCAACTTGATTCTTTTGCAGGTGGATATCCAATTGTTCCAGCGTCACTTATTGACAGGACCACTCCTTTCCCATTGAATTGTTTTGGCACCCTTGTCAAACTTAATAATCTTTGTTAATTTTCTCAGCTGTGTATATTTGTTTCGGCTCTTATCTTAATTATGATCCTTCTTCCAGTTACTTTGGGTAAGGCTTCTTTTCTAGCTCCTTATGGTGGAAATTTAGGTCTCTGTTTTTAAAACTTCCTGCTTTCCTAGTACAAGCATTTAACACTATAACTTTCTCTCTAAGCACAGTCTATTTTTACCTCCCAAATTTTGACCTTTTCTCATTATCATTTAGATAAAAGTATTTTCTAATTGCCTTTTTGATTTCTTCTTTGATTCATTGATTATTTAGAAGTGAATTGTTTAATTTCCAAATACATCGGGTCTTCCTAGATGTACTGTTGTATTAATTTCTAATTTAATTCTGTTCTAATCAGAGGATATACTCTATATGATTTAAGTTCTCTTAAATTTATTGAGTCTTGTTTCATGGTCCAGCATATAGTCTATTGTGGTCCAGTAACTGCATGCACTTGAAGAGCAGTTGTATCATGTAGTATTCTGTGGTTGTGTACTGCTGGTTGTGATGTTCTGTAAATATCAATGAACTCAAAGTGGTTAATATCGCTGCTCAGTTCATCTGTCTCCTTATTGAATTCTTCCTAGTGGTTCTATCAGTGCTTGAGATATTCATATTCATGTTCAATTGTGATTGTGGATTATTTCTGTCAACTTTTTCTTGAGGGATATTGAAGTTCTGTTATTAGGCACATACATTCACAGGATTGTTCTGTCTTCTTGTTGTATCAATCCTTTTAGCCTTATGAAATATTTTTCTCCATTGCTCACATTGTTTTTTCCCGAAGTCTGTTTTATCTGATATTAATATAGTTAATCCAGCCTTCTTATGCTTACTGTTTGCATGGTATACCATTTTCTATCCACTTTATTTTTATCCACTTTTAGTTTATCTGTATCTTTAAAATGCATGTCTTAAGATACATATATTTAAGCTTGCTATTACATACTTTGTGATCATCTCTGCCTTTTAATTAAAATATTTACTTCACTAATATTTCAAGAAATTATTGATATAGTTGGATGTGGGTCTACCATTTTATTATTTGTTTTCTCTCTGTCTTTATTTTTCTTTCGTGTTTTCTTATGGATTATTTTGAACATTTTTTTGAGGTCCATTTAAATTTTATTTTCATTTCTTATAGTCCCTAACACAGCCTAAGATCCCAATAAATATTTTCTTACTGGTGGGTGACATAGGTTGTCTCTATGTGTGTATGGGAGGGGTATAGAGGAATTTGGATTTTATTCCGTGTATAGAATAATGAGTTTTCAAGGGTGTTGTACACAGAAGTGACACATTCAGCTCATATATGACCAAAAGAGTCCAGGCCAGCTCTGGGTTTTAAGAAGGAAACCTAGAAGAAATGAATAAGATGAACTGAAAGTATAAATGGACCTAATAGCAATATAAAACACTGGAGTCTGTCTATTGTAAAATTGTCTATCTTTACCCAAAGGCATGTGTTTTGATCCACCCATTTGTGCTCTCACCCGACAGATATTTATTGAGAACCTACTATATGCTGGGCATTGTGCTAGCTGCTCTGGTAGTTACAAACATGAATAAGATGCAGTTTCTGCCTTGAAGATGTTCTTGTTCGAGTGAGGACACCCTGGAGATGTCCTCGATCAAATCACACTTTGGATGTTATCTGGAAGCAATAAAAATTCTAGAGCAACCCAACAAGATTTTTTGTAGATACAGACACACATGTTAAAATGTATATGGAGGGCTTCCCTGGTGGCACAGTGGTTAAGAATCCACCTGCCAATGCAGGGGACATGGGTTCGAGCCCTGGTCCAGGAAGATCCCACAAGCCGCGGAGCACCTAAGCCCGTTCGCCACAACTACTGAGCCTGCGCTCTAGAGCCCACGAGCTGCAACTACTGAAGCCCGTGTGCCTAGAGCCCGTGTTCCGCAACAAGAGAAGCCACCACAATGAGAAGCCCGCGCACCGCAACGAAGAGTAGCCCCCGCTCGCCGCAACTAGAGAAAGCCCATGCACAGCAACGAAGACCCAACAGAGCCATAAATAAAATTAATTAATTAATTAATTTTAAAAATGTATATGGAAAGGCACAAGCCCTAGAATAGCTAAAATGATATTGAAAAAGACAAAAAAAAAAAAAAAAAAACCTGGGAGGAATCACTCTACCTCACATTAAGTCCTCCTACTATGTAGCTTCAGTAATCAAACCACACAATACAACTGATTTTCGACAAAAGTGCAAAAGCAATTCAGTGGAGGAAGGACAGCCCTTTCAACAAATAGTGCTGGAGCAATTGGACCGCTATGTTCAAAACATTAACTCAATAGTCGTAAGTGTAAAAGGTGTATCTATTAAACTCTTAAGAAAAAAATAGGAGAAAATCTTTGGGACCTAGGGCTACATGGAGTTCTTAGACTTGATTCCAAAGACATGATTCATAAAAGGAAATGATTGATAAATTGGACCTTAGTCAAAATTTAAAACTTTTGCTCTGTGAAGGACCCCATTAGGAGGATGAAAAGACAAACTATAGCCTGGAAAGAATATTTGTAAACCAAATATCTGACAAAGGACAAGAATCTAGAATATAGCAAGAACTCTCAAAACTTAACAGTTAAAAAAAAAGAAACCCGTCCAGTTAGAAAATGGGCAAAAGAAATAAGTAGACATATCGTTGAGGAAGATATACAGATGGTGAATAAGCACATGAAAAGACATTCAACATCATTAGCCACTAGGGAAACACAAATTAGAACCACAGGGAGATATCACTACATGCCTATCAGAATGGCTAAAATAAATGATGATGATACCAAACGCTGCTGAGGCTGAAGAGAAGCTGAGTCTCTCATACGTTGATGGTGGGAATACAAAATGGTACCATCACTCTGGAAAATGGTTTGGCAGCTTTTTACAAATAGTAAATATATATCTACCACAGAAAGCAGCAACTGCCCTCGTGGGCATTTACCCCAGAGAAATGAAGAACTTACGTTCACACAAAAATCTGTACCCAGATGTTTATAGCAGCTTTACTTGTTAAAACCCCAAACTGGAAACAAGCTGGATGTCCTTCAATGGGGGAATAAACATTCACCATTCACCATGGTGCATCTCTACTGCGGAATACCAGTCAGTAACAAAGAGGAACAGACTATTGATACATGCAAAACCTGGGATGAAGCTTGTGGAATTATGCTAAATGAAAAAAACAATCTCAAAAGTTACATACTGGGCTTCCCTGGTGGCGCAGTGGTTGCGCGTCCGCCTGCCGATGCAGGGGACCCGGGTTCGCGCCCCGGTCCGGGAGGATCCCACGTGCCGCGGAGCGGCTGGGCCCGAGAGCCACGGACGGGAGGGGCCCCAGCAGAGAGAGGCCCGCATACCACACACACAAAAAAAAGTTACATACTACATGATTCCATTTATATAACATTCTTGAAATGACAATATTCTAGCCATGAAGTACAGATTAGTGGTTGGCAGGACTTAGGAACCTGGTAGGGGAGGAAGGACGGAGGTGGGTGCGGCTTAATCAGGGCATCAGGCAGGAGGGATCTCTGTGGTGATGGAAACCATCCTGTGTGTCCAGTGTGTCAACGTCAATATTCTGGTTGTGATAATACACTATAGTTTTGCAAAATGTTTCCGTTGGGAGAATCTGAGTGAAGAGAGTACATTGAATCTCTCTGTGTATATCTTCCCTTATAAGTGCATGTGAGTCTCCAATTGCCTCAAAAGAAAATGTTTCACTAACACAACATTATAAGTCAACTATCACATAAAATTAAATTAAATAAAAAAATAAAATGTTTTATTTAGAAAACTTAGTAGATTGGGACTTCCCTCTTGGTCCAGTGGTAAAGAATCTGCCTTACAATGCAGGGGACACGGGTTCGATCCCTGGTCGGGGAAATAAGATACCACATGCTGCAGGGCAACTAAGCCCGAGGGCCACAACTACGGAGCCCGCACCTCAACTGGAGAGCCCGCATGCTGCAAACTACAGAGCCCACGCGCCCTGGAGCCTGCGCAACGCAACTAAGACCTGACGCAGCCAAATAAATAAATAAATTAATTAATTAAATTGAAATAAATACTTTACAAAATAAAAAAACTTAGTAGATTAAATAAGTTGTCTCTATTTAAACAAAAATAAAACGTATAAAGAAAAGAAAAGATGCAGCAGAGAAGCAAGGATGAGAAACTCAGCCTGTAGTCAGGAAGAGCCCCACAGAGGGGGCGACGTTTGAGTTCAACCTTGTAGTTCTCTCCCAAGGCGCTCTTGGCAAATAGGCCCTTTTATGATCATTTTCTCAGAAGGGAGATGGTTAATTACTCAGGTGCTATTTGTTGGGTTAAAATGCAGAATTATAATCATGAGCAAACACTGAGCCCCTACTGTGTGTCAGGCGGTGTTCTAAGCGCTTTGCATATGTTGCTCTGTGCATGCCTCAGCGTCACACGGTCCTCCTCTCCCCTCCGTGGGACAGCTCACTGGGGCCGCAGGTGTTAGCAGCCACCGCAGGCCACACAGCTGTGTGCGGAGCCGCTGTGATCTGAGCAGAACCCCTGCTGCAAGGACTGTGCTGTACTGTTCACTTTCCCTTGTACCCAAATTGTAGTAGTCACATCGTATTTTCGAGGCACTTGAAAACTTCTCTTTTTCTTTTCTGTAAAAATAGACTTTATTTTTAGGTTCACAGCGAAATTAAGCAGAAGGCACAGAGATTTTCCATACTGTCCCTGCCCCCGCCCCCCACTCATGCATAGCCTCCTCCAAAGTCAGCATCTCCCACCAGAGTGGGACATTTGCTGTAATTGTTTTTAATTAAGAAAAAAAAAACTTCCGGATTTATTGAGGTGTAATTGACAAAAGAATTGTATACCTTTAAGGTGTGCAGTGTGATGATTTTATATACGTATACATTGTGAAATGAGTACCACAGTCAAACTAGTTAACACCTCCATCACCTCCCATAGTTACCTTTTTCTGTGTGTGTGCTGAGAACACTTGAGATCCACCCTCTTAGCAAGTTTCCAGTATGTAAGACAGTATTATTAACTATAGTCACCAGGCTGTACATTAGATCCCCAGAACTTACTGATCTTAAAACGGAAGGTTTGTGCCCTTTGACCGACATCTCCCCACTTCTTCGCCCCCCTCCCCAGCCCCTGGCAACCACCGTTCCACTCTCTGGTTCTATGAGTTTGACTTTTTTTAGATCCTACATATGAGTGATACCATAGAAAACTTGTTTCTTTCTCTGTCTGGCTTATTTCACTGAGCATAATGTCCTCCAGTTTCATCCATGTGGCTGCAAATGGCAGAATTTCATTCTCTTTTATGTCTGAGTAGTATCCCATTGTACATACACGCCCCATCTTCTTTATCCACTCATCTCTCAGCAGACGCTTAGGTTGTTTCCATGTCCTGGCTGTTGTGAATAGTGCTGCAATGACCATGGGAGTGCAGATACCTCTTTGAGATGCTAGTTTTATTTCCTGTAGATAAATACCCAGAAGTGGAGGAGCAGGGTGAAAAGGAATAAGGGGTTTATTGTAGGGATCAGACTTTATGCAAGGGTGGGAGCTGGTGAGGAAGTCCATAGAAGGCTGAGGCTTTTGTATTCGCTGGGGGCCTGAAGTCACCGTTGACACTCAGGGCTGGTGGTTCGGATGAAGAGCTGGATGTGAAGTGGGCGAGAACAGGGACAAACCGGAACCTGGAAGGGTTAACCGGAACCCCCAGGACAAACTGAAACCCGCGAGGCCAAGCTGGACCCTGCGTCTGTGTCTCACTGCCTCTGCCGGACAAGAAACTGGTGCCGTGGGCCTGGAGCTGCACACACCCCTGGCCTAACATGGAGGTGTTCTAGAAGGAGACCTGGTATGAGCTGGAGCAACCGCGGGCCCCAGTGCCGCCCACGCCAGCACACCTGCAGCCCGCGGTGCCGGTGTGGGCAGGTGGCAGTGACGCCAGGTCCCATGCCAATCTTCAGGACATCACGGCTGGGCTTCACCTCCACCTCTCAGTCCTGCACACATTTTTCTTGTTTCCAATTCTGACTCAGAACCTTGCAGGGAAGGAGATCCTGGGAAGCATGGCACTAGCCCAGCTGAGTTGACAAAGCCACCACATTGGGCGTGAGACATTATAGTACAATGTCACTGGTCCCCACTGAAAGGAAGGATGCACACCATAGGGAAAGGCCCTTGAGGGTCATCCTGTGCATCCGTTACAGACCAGGGGCCCCCAGGGTTTGGTGCTGTGACCTCTGTGGTGGCTGGGAAGGACCTGTGTGCCAGCCACATCCACCCCAGCGGTCTTCGGAGCGCCCGAGTTCCGTGGAGCAGAGGAGGAGGGTGCAGTAGGCATGGAGAAACGGGCATTCACGGCAGTTTGGAAAGCTCTGGTCACTTTGAACTTCGGTCACTGGCTTCTAACCTCCTCAGTGGATCCTCCACCACTGAACCTTCCATCCAGCTTTTCAAAGAAGGTCAAGGTTCCCTATTTTGACAACCCTTGGAGAAACGTGGGTGACACATACGTTGGGTCACCTGTATAAGAACTGGTCAGAATGGGCACTGGTTTCCAAATCTTCAGATGAGATTATGAACCTGAAATCTGTCCCAGTGTGACCTCTGGATATCCTCCTAGATTAAAACCAAACGTTTGGAGAAAACAGCTTCCGCTTCTGTGTTCTCCCTCTCACCTATCAGGACTAGGAAATAGTGGAGGCTCCTGGATATATGGAGCGAGAGAGAGAGACAGAGAGACAGAGAGAGACAGAGAGACAGAGGGAGAGAGAGACAGAGAGAGAGAGCGAGTGCAGAGTTTAGTTTGAAGGCACTGGGACCCAGAGGCTATGCTTTCAGCATTTCCAAAGGGGAAAGGATCAGAGAAGGACTTTATTTATCACCAAGGACTTGGTCCATGGAAGTTACTTAAGAACCTTCAACGAAAAATGTAGAACCAGGTGCTTTTCTCTTTTGACTGGCATTAAACTATGTAACCAGCTAGTCAGTGGCTCAATTAAGTTAGAAAAAAGGGAAATATCTTTTAGCGACTAAAGTTTAGTACCTAAAAGTCCTTTACAAAATTCCAGTAACTCTTGCTCAAAGAGTAAGAGAAAACCATGAGGGTTATTCTGAGGCGGCACCCTTCTTCAGGGGTTGTGGTAATAATAATCATATTGTAATAGTTAATATTTATTTAGGACTTGCTGTGTGCACAGCACTAATTCCTTTTCATCTATGACCTCATTTAATTCTCCCAGCACCCCTAGGAGATCAGTACTGGTTGCTTCCACTTAAAGATGGGGAAAATTGGGGCTTGGAAAGGTGGGGACTTGTGTACTGTGTTCCTACAAAAAGTCACACTGATCAGTGGGTAAATACCAATGTGCAAAAAATATGTATGAATAGAAATGTTTACTACAGTGTCATTTATAAGAGTTTAACATTTGAAAACTATTATATGTCTCTCAACAAGAATTTGATTCAAGTAATGATGGTACATCCATTCAATGGAATGGTTAGACATCTGTTAGGAATTATGATGTAGATGTTTCCTAAGTGACACGAGAAAGTGTTCCAGATATGTTGACACACACACACAACAAGGTCACAAAGCAGCATGGATGGTGTGATGCAGTTTTAGGAAACTGATGTAAGTTTTGAAATAAGTATTGATGTGAGTTCAAAAGTCTGGAAAATTATAGAGCAAAAATACTAACATGGACCATCTTGAAGTGGCGGGATTCCAGGATATTAACATCATTTCGTTTTCTCTTCCTTTCCTGAAATGATCACGTTATAAAGAGTAGAATGAATGCTTCATGCACACCACGGCCCTTTCCCTGAGACAGCTTTCCTCTGAGCTCCAGACTGGAAATCTGCCCCCACCACGCTCAAGGACACAGTGACCTTGGACAAGTCTCATATCCCCTCTGGGCCTCCTGTTCCACCTACCTAACCGTAAGAAGGTGGTTTAATTTCAAAACTTTCTTCCAGTTCTACATTCTTTGACTTAATGAATCTTATTCCCAGTGGAGGTATAAAGGGTGGGGAGGGGGAAGGGGCGCTTTAAAGGTTGATAAACGTTCTCTTGGAACATTTTCTATTTTCTTTGACGTGTGAAGAGGTGGTTCCCATCGTTCTCTTCCCATTGAGAAGGGAAATTTAGTGCATTTCCCCAGAGATGTGTCAAATCACTCTGGGAAAAAAGTACCTTTTCCCAGAATGACAAATTTTAACATATATATATATATATATATATATATATATATAACAAAAACAAAAAAGAACAACCAACACGCAAAACCCACTACCCACGGAAACAACACACTCCGCAAACAAAAACCAACTGCCCAAACACCTCCACCACTCCTGCCCTGATCCCAAAGACTCTTGGCGCCTTTCTTAAGATCACGTGTCACCTCTACGCCGGAACAGTAATAATAATAACAGTGACAGTAATAGCCAGCGGTTATTTTCCGGATGGCCACAGGGTCACTCAGCATGTTCTCACACAGAAGCATAGCGAAATCCCGGCGGGGCAGAGGAGGGCGGGAAGCAGGAGCCGTCCGGGTGGCCAGGGCGGCGGCCCGGCGCGCTCGCTGGGTCCCGCCGGTTAACCAGGTGGCGGGGGCGCGCCCGGCCCGCGCGCACGGACGCGGCCCGGCTCTCGGGCGCCCTCTGCCGTGCGCTCCCCGGGCGCGCGCGGCTCGCCGGCGCCGAGGGCCGCTTTCGGGCCGCAGCCTGGAGCTGTGCTCCGGGGAACACGGAGGCCTCGTGCCGTGTCCCAGCAGCCTTGTAAACCCGCGTGCTTCCTACAAACCCCACAATCTGCCCTCAGAGGAGAAGTCCTATATTGTCTGTTACCCTCCCCAGACGCGGGGCGGGGGAGCGGTCCTGTAGGGAGACCTTGCCTTTCCGCACCCTAAGTGACGAAAACAAAACGATTTTCCGCCACAAGTGTAAACATTGGACGTGCTTCTCACGTACTGGTGCACAGCCCCACTCGAGGGGGACTCTGCATCTGAGAGTCACTCTTCTAGAATCTTCTCACCTGCCTCCCTCCACCGCCTCCCGCACTTCCCACCTGCCCTTCAGTCTCCCGGGGGCGCGCTCACCTAGGACCGCGCGTCCACCGCTAGATGTATAGCAGCAGGAAGTCACTAAACGTCCCGGAGGTAATAACATCCAGCTCCCCGAGCCCGCTCGTGTATTCACATCAGCTGAGCTCCTACCCCACCTGGGCCCGGGGCTTGGCGCTGGGGATACGTCAGTGAACAAGACAGATGCTTTCTTTACTCTCAGGAAATTTAACCACCCCAGGAGGGAGCCCGGGCTGAAAACTAATAAAAACACAAATGGTTATAAGTGTGTCCGTGTAAGGAAGGTGACACACGAGAAAGAATAATTTAGCTTGAGAGCTCACAGCCAGGGCTTGCAAGCTGAGCCGGAGGGATAAATAAGAATAACTCAAGTGGAAAATGTTGGACAAAGACTCTGAGAGGAGGGGGTGTCATAAATTCCGGGAGAGGCCGTGTGGCTGAGTCATCAGGAAGGAGGAGGACGAGGCTCGGAGGACGGCCGGGAGGCAGAGACGCAAAGCCTTGAAGGCCAAGCCAAGCATATGGATGAAAGCCTGGAATGCAGTGGAAACCACTGAAAGCGTTTGTGATGTGATGTAGGTTTTGGAAGACTTGCTCTGTGCAAGGATGATGGAGGGGAGGAAGGCGGGAGTTAGGGCAGGGGCCTCGTAGGGAGCTGGTGACGGACTGCAGCTTGGTTCCACGGAGCACTCGGCTGGTGAGAGGAATCAGGGGTGGAGCGTGTCCTGAAGGCGTGGGTGTGGGGCTGGGGAAGGGGGTGGCCATGGGCGGCATCTGGGTCTCTGGCTATGGCCATAGGACTCCATGGGGAGCAGCTGAAGCCGGATCTTAGCGGGGCTGTTGAGAAATGTACTCGGGATCGGTGCCCTCCAGGAAGGCACATTGGGTACCAAACTTGTGTATTAACAGCTCCTGATGAGGCCATTTATTGAGGGTTGTTTTTTTTTGGGGGGTGGTGGTGGTGATTTGTTATTGTTTTGATATTTAGGATATAAAGGAAAGAAAGTTGAGAAGTGTGTTTTAATGTGACAAGTTCAAATTTCAATTCTGAATTGAATTGTAAATTCAATTTTGTAAACTTTGATTTGAATTGTGAAGATAGAGTAAACATGCATTTAACTCTGGCAGAGGGCTAAAGTGAAGACAGGACCTAGGAAAGACCTAGTGGGTGGGGCTGGGAAGAAGGGAAGGAATTGGACCAGATTCTTTGCAGTCTTCCGGAATTTTAATCAAGTGACACCGCCTCATACTTTGATGTCAGTGCAGTGCTTTTGTTACTGTTTACTTCAGGACTGCTAGGGCCCTGAAGTGAGGATAACCAGAAGCCCAGGGGCCCTGACATCTTGTTCTAACCTCCGAGTAGTAACTGAGATGCTCACCATATGAGGCGAGCATAATATAATTGAGATGCTTATAATGATAATGGTGATGCATCCAGCAGCCAGTCAACCAAGGACTGCCACAAAATAAGCAGGGGCTGAGGAGGGGCTGTGGGGTCCGGCCAACCTGCAGAACACTAGGGGGACCCCGCTATGTCCTTTGCTGCCTCCTGGGTCCCCTTTGGGCAGGTGGGGGAGGAAGGAAGGACAGGGCCGGCGCCCCGACCTTTCAGATGAGCCCCAGATTCCCGTGGGAGCAGGGCTGGCCCTTGCAGCCTGTGAGCGGTCCTTCCCCCAGGCCTGGGTGGCTTCTGTGGGCGGCCCCGCTCCAGACGCTTCCTAGCTATTGCGGCCACGTGCGGGCAGGGGGCGCTGCTACTTCACGGTTTCGCGGGCGGCCTCTTTTTCCAGCCGATGCTGCCGCTGTGTTCTGCCTGGGGTGAGTTTCCTTAGCTCTGCAGAGGAGGTGCTGAGAGACCTACAAACCCAGGGCCACGCTGACAAGGCCCCGCAGAGGGCTGGCCGTCCTCAGAGCATCCCGTGGGCCCCGAGCGCCGCTTTCACCAGCTGCGGGGACTGTGCTCACGGCAGCCCACCCTCCGCGGATGGGCCGTCAGCCCTAGAGCTTCTCCTCGAGAGAACACAGAGGTTTAGAGCATTTTATTTGATACTGGGCGTCGGTCACATGCAGCAAACGGAGCAGGCGGGCTCACTCCTTTGCACCACTCTCTGGTAACAATCCTTTGATGACCGAGTGAGTGCCGGGCCCCGTGTAGCCTTCCGTCTGCAGTACCTGATTGCAGCAATTGTTCATCGTTGAAGCACGTGCAGAACGTCTGGGCTAAGAAGGGGAGGTTAAGACAGGTGGGTGACCTGCTTCCTGTCTCCGGGGGGAGCTGCCACCAACCCCAGAGACAAAGTAGCTGGAGGTTAGAGGCACATTTTCTCTCCTTCCTGCCCCTTAGGTCTGTCGGCAGGGGCGCTGCTGGCCTTTGCAGCGTTGGTGCTGGGCGGGGTAGAGGTGGAAGTCCGGGTTATGTGTGTGCAGTGGGGCAGTTTCAGGAACTGGAGGCACCAGGGTTGGTTTTTCCCTCGTGCTGCGATGCGGCAGGTACTGAGGTGCATGGCCGCCTGGACTTGCTGGCCCAGGTGCCCTCCTTGACTTTTCCAGCAGATCTTTCCGGGGAGTGAGGGATCAGACGTTTCACCCACCTCTCCTTTGCTTTTCTTCTCTCTCCAGGGCAGGGAGTGGTGGTGTTTGGAGTTAATAAACACGCCTACGGAAGTTCCAGGTTTGCTTTTTCTGTGGGGAGTCAACGTGGCCTGAGCCTGGGGCCTCTCCCTCTGGGGCAGCCTGGACGGCCTCTGTGCTGGAAGGCCAGACGCCCACGGGTGCTGTGAAAAGAGAGTCCAAAGTGGTACCAAGTGACCTATGCCCGTCACCCCACCCCTGGCCAGGAAGGGTTTTCCTCCCCCGCTCTCAGCACAGCCTTGGGCCGGAGTAGGGAGACGCGGCCCGAGGCAGGGTGCCTCTCACCTCTCCACCTAATTGAGAGCGTTGAATGGCTTTCTCCTTTTTTTCTCCCTTCTCCTTCAATAGAGTCCCACAATTTAGCAAGCTCACCAAGCTGTGTCCTGCTTCATGACTAATTCACATATTTAAATGCGATCGGTCAAAGCCGAACTATTTGATGCCAGCCAAGCGCATTTATCAGGTCAAACTGCTCACAAAAGCTGG